>NW_004955481.1:9003505-9028670 GCF_000276665.1 Chinchilla lanigera
ACTTTGTTTGTAACTCTGTATTGTCTGTATTGTGCTTGTGATATGTTGTAAAATGTTGTATGTCTGTTAATGTTTCCCTCCTTTTATCCTTAAAATAAAAAAAAATTAACCTTATTCTCTTATTGCTAATTTTTCTAGTGGTAATAGTGATATAGTTGTAGATATTTACTGTATATCAATAATTAGTTATTCTTTCTGTCTCTATTATTATTGCAGATTTCTTTTCTATTGTTAAGGGTGGTATAGTTGTAATTATAACTAGTTCTTAATGAAATGTCAATAACCACTTTGTCTATGGCTCCATTATTATTGCTGACTTCTCTATTGTTTAATGGTGGAATAGTTGCTGCTTTTAATTGGTTTTCCTCCATGCCAATATCTCATTAGTCATTGTGTCCATAATATTATTTACTCCTCTCTGAGTGGTGCTGAGGGTCAAGCCCCTGGAAGAATGTAGGACACTTAGAACACCCTCAAACATACTGACAAGGTTGAAGAGGGGTATAAAAACCAAAACAAAACCAAACCCAAGGACACATCACAGGGAAACAAAATCTAATTAAAGTGATCTCCACTGTAGTGATAGAATTTCTCTACTCTAACTGATCTTCAATGCACAATTAAAAAGCCTAGAAACATAAGAAAGTAAAGCAACCAAATGTCCCCTCTAAACTAACAACCAAAAAACTGATTTCACTGACACTGAAGTGGAGGAAACTATAGCCAATAAACTAAACAACCAAATGGTCAAAGTGTTTAAAAGCAAAGGAAAAAAAATATAAGCAAATGCATAAGACAAGGTCAAAGAGGATTTAATTAAATATACAAAAAATTCTAGTGTTAAAATGTTCACCAGTTTAAAAAAGAAACAAATAATAAACTAATGGAGTTAAGCAAGACAATATAAGATGTGAAGTACCAATTTGGAGAACAATTAGAAAGTATGAAAAGAAAGTAAGTAGAGATATGTAGATATGAAAACAATTCAATGGAAAGCAGGATAGCAGTCTTGACTAATGCGAGAACAGAGTGTCAGAAATAAAAAACAAGGAGGATTTAACACTCAATTATTCTATAAAATGACAAGGCATCATAAAACTTGGACCCAAAAGCTGCAATGCTCACAGATGGTAGCTGTTTCAGTCCATAATAAGTCCATGGTGGCAGGAGACAGCAAAAGCAACAAGGGAGGGAACAAGACTCTTTCTGTCCCTTATATTTTATGCAAGCTACCCACCCTAGAGCAAGTGTAACACTCACCAGAACTATGCCAAACCAATTAGTGGACTGATTTACAAATTATACACCCTTAATTCCAGCATCACACCCTCTAGATTCAGCCACTTCTGAAAAAGCCCTATGATCATATAAGGCTTTCTTTGAGAGGACATCTGGACACAAAACATAGCATAGCATAGCAAAAAAATTTCCAAATATAGAAAAATAATTCAGTATTCAAGTAAAAAAGTCATATAGAATCCCAAAGAGCCATGACCAGAAAAGAATCTCTCTGCAACACCTCATAATCAAAATTTCAGAAATTCAACAAAAGGAAAGATTATTAAAAGCTGTTACAGAAAAACCTGTAAAGACAAGCATTAAAATAACTGCAGATTTCTCTGTATAAATTATAAAAGCCTGGAGAGCTTGACAATAATTTTCAAGTGCTAAAAGAAAATAATTATTAACACAGACATTTATACCCTGCAAAATTAACCTTCAATGGGCCAGGGATATAGCTCAGCAGCACAGTGCCTGCCTGACAAACACAAGGTCTTGAGTTCGATTCCCTGCACTAAAAAAAAAAAATTAACCTTCAAAAATGATGGAGAAAAGAAGACTTTTCATGAAAGAAATTTTAAAGAAATACATGATCACTAAGCCAGCATTACAGAAAATATTTAAGGGAATCATAGACAGAATCAGGGAAGCCACCAGCATTGAAGGAAGGGAAGGTATATATCTAACTGGGAAAGTAGTTAAACAAAAAGAAAAATTAAAGGCATCAACACTGAAAAAAAAATACTGCAATGACAGGATTTAGTAAATACTTAATAACTCCCAATGTTAATGGTCTTAACTCCCCAATTAAAAGACGTAGACTGACCGATGGAATCAAAAAACAAAATACAATGATATATTGCTTCCAGGAGACACAATTCATTCAAGAGAACTTACGTAGACTGAAAGAGAAAGGCGGGAAAATGATACTGCATTCAACCAGGACTTGAAAACAAACAAGAGTGATTATCTTAAGACACAGCAGACTTCAAGTCAAAACTGATCAGAAGAGACAAAGACGGTCACTACCTACTTGCAAAGGGAAAAATCCACAGGAACAGATAACAATTGCAAATATCTTTGAACCAATTGTTGTCACATCCAAGTCCATTACGCAAAAACTACTGGTTTTAAAGACAGACGTGAATGCAATCATAGTAGGAGACTTCAACACCTAACTCTTAAAATTAGACAGATCAGCCAGACAAAAAATCAAAATGGAAACATCAGTGTTGCATCACACAACTGAAAAACTACCCTTAGCAGAGAATTTTGTTCAACAAAAGAATACATGCTTTGTTGTACAAAAGTATTATTAATACATGAAACATTTTACAAAATGGACCATTTCTTAGGTCATAAAGTATACCTACATAAATACAAAAAAATTGAAACAGTCCCCTACATACTATCATGTCATAGTGGAATGAAGTTAGAAATCAGCAGCAAAAGAAGCCACAGAAACTATGCAAACACATGGAGATTAAATAATATATTGTGGGATAATCAGTGGTTAACAGAAGAAATCAAGGTTCTAGAATCAAATGACAATGGAAGCATGGCACACTAAACTCTAAGGAACATAATGAAAGCAGATCTAAGAGAGAAGTTTATATAAGTATACACATAAAAAGCATAGCGTGATCCAAAATAAATAGCATAGTGAGGCATCTTAAGGTCTTATGTAGATAATGCAAATATTAAACTAATAGGAGGAAAGAAATTATAAGGATTAGAGTGGAAATTAATGAAATTGAGACTCAAAAACAATAAGAATCAAGGAATCAAAGAATTTTTTCTTTGAAAAGATGGAAAGAGGATCTGAAGACAGGGAAGATGGAAGAATGGGGAAGAGAGGGGAGATAAAAACATCAAGATTCAATATGTGTATGCACCATTGCCACATGATTAATGCATTTACTATGTACCACACACATATACAGTACTAATTAAAAGATACTATATGGGACAAAATTTAAATGACATACACAGATAAGCAACTACTAAGATAAGCAACTACTATCACCAAGATTCTGATCAAGAGTGTTAGGTGGAGAATGTGCCCTCTTACCTTTTTAACTAGTTCTTCTCCATGTCAGGACCAGAACTGAGATGTACATTGACTTTCTCTGTTATTCTTTTTTCAAAATTAACATAGTCTCTGGATTTGACCTATGACTTCTTACTTAGAGATGAAGAGTTTCTTTCCTTTTTTTTTTTTTTTTTTTTTTGGAATGAAATAGGTATATTTCTATTGGACAACCTGTGGTATGGTGAATGGATAGTACAAATGACAAAAAACTTAAATATACCTTATTTGAAATAAGCAAAAAATGCTTACACAGTTTCACTTGGAAATAAAGTCTTACATGACAGTATTACTGAGCAAAAACAAAGCTGAAGAATAAACACTCTTCTTTTTTGGCATTTAGTT
This sequence comes from Chinchilla lanigera, assembly GCF_000276665.1. Lineage (NCBI taxonomy): Eukaryota > Metazoa > Chordata > Mammalia > Rodentia > Chinchillidae > Chinchilla > Chinchilla lanigera. The sequence continues at coordinate 9,007,221 of NW_004955481.1, forward strand.
ATTTATTTGGAGACAGATAGAAAGATACTACTTTTTTTAAACTGACCTCCCTGAGGACCTAGTCATAGAACTGTAAACACTGTAAATGAGTCCACTGGTATCAGTTGTCTTATCACATCTATGTCACCTGTGTATTCTGAAACCACATACACCTGTCAATTTATCTGGGAAGGGTTGCTATATCACAGTTATTTTTGAGTTCTTGGCAGACAGGCATAAGGAAGGGTAATTTATAAGAAGTTTTATATACTATTAGAAGAAAATACTAGTATTCCTTTAACAGGTTGCCACAGAGAGATATTGCCTGGATGTTTTCCTTTTCACTTTGGTTCATTTTTATTTTTTGTGGTTTACAGAGCTATGTGATTTATCTGTGGTTTTTTTTGTTTTGTGTCTTTTTGAGACAGAGTCTCACTATGCGGTTCAGGTTGGCCTTGAGCTCACTTTAAAGCCCAGGTCGGTCTTGAACTCACAATGATCCTCCTGCGTCAGCCTGCTGAGAGTTGGGATTACAGGCATGCACCACTGTGGGACTCGGTGGTCTCTTGGTGGTCCCGGGGAGAAAACGGCAAGAAGATTCAGAAAATAAAGACAAGAGACAATAGCCAGGGTCAGGTGGAGTTACCTCTTGCCTGATGAGCAAGAGGACTGACTTCAACATTAGGGGAGTTTATTTTATCCACTTGCATAGTTAGTATCATGGAGGGTAATGTTGCCTAGCAACTAATGACTGTAACTGTTGGGCAGGATGCCTTTTTCAGTACTGAGTTAGCTTGACTGCTTGACCAATAACCAGCTCCAGTGGCTCCCAACACACCACCACACCTGGGGATTTGTTTCTTTATACTACAGTCCTGCCACAAAATATTAATGCACACGATACCCACGATTGCTTCAGCACCTGCATTTTTCAAGTTTTATACTCTACCACATTCACAGTGTGTCAGAAATTCCTAAATATTAAAAAACATAAATAAGTAAAATTCTTCTAAAATGCAGCTATCTATACCTACATTGATACTATATGGGGAAGGAGACAATGAGGGAACAAAACAAAATGAACTTATTTATGTACAAAGAATGTAACTCAAATCTCTGAGTTTAAAAACAAGTTCTCCCCAAAAGCCTGCACCATGGAATTTCCAGAGCACTTCTTTCTCCACTGCCAAGTGGACCTGAAAAGCCCCAATCCAAAGTTTTGACAACCAATATGATGTTATAAATGATTATCAAAGCAGTCAGTGGGAAAAGGGTGACTGTGTCTTTCATTTAGCTACAATTTGTAGCATATTTGCTTTAGCTGTTGGTGGATCAGTAAAACCACTAATATACCAGAAGTGCTTTGAAGCATGACAGTAGAACAGTAATTCACAACTTTGTGGCTAGAAAAATTTTCTAAACACTAAAACAATTCCAAGTTAGATCTCTCTCTCTCTCTCTCTCTCCAACTGTAAACACAGCAGAATTAAACACAAAACACAAATTAAACACAAAAAGTTTTACAAATAGATACAGTGAAAACAGAAAACTACAAGTCAAAGGACACAAACAGTTCAACACAGTGCTATAGATTCAACAGCATCCCATGAGGCTAGAAAGTCTGTTAAGTTTGAAAGCCCTAGCAAAATAATACTTTTGTTTATAAATCATTTGTTTATCATATGACCACATGTTGAATCCTCTTCTTTCCACATAGTGTGGAATTCCACACTCCATCTTTAAACTTTGTGCTTTTCTTTGCCAATCGTGTGGTTGAATATCTTGTTCCAGTTGATTCTGGTGCCAGGAACTGAAAGCTGCTGGCTTTAAGCCTTGAATGTGGTGTCTGACATTGTGTGATAGTTTTCACTAATTGCTGTCTGATTCTTATTGTCTGCATTCTCTCTGATTTTAAGTAACTCCTTGGTAACTTGGACTTCATTTGAAAAAGCTATTGAATCTTGCACAACCTTATGACTAATAAACTGAACATTGCCATCTCACAATGCATAATGAATTTGAATCTAGAATACTCCAGCCACTTGAGCTGTAGGTGGTATGGTGGTGAACTTCTACTCTTATCTCTGACAATCATACCAGAAGTTTTTAGGCTGACATGGATAGCTTTCAATACATGCAATAATAGCCTATTTCCTATTCTATAGATTTAGCCAAACAGTACAGAAGCTGTTGGAATAATGATGTTTCACACAGGCTGTTAAAGTATTATCATGGGATTCTCTCCAAGACATAAAATCTTAATTTACTTCCTCTGGCTGAGGATTATTTGCTCCTTTTCTTATGCGATCGAACTTAAGAAATTCTGCATCTTGGATCTTAAAAAACAGCTGTTACTCAGGACACCATACTCTGTTAATTGAAATCTGATCTTCATATCTTTATCTACACGGGTGTGAACTGATCCATGTTATATTGGGCAAATACATATGCTGCCCCTTCCCTTAGAAGATTGTCATTATTAAGTAGCAGCTGGTTATCACTGAAAGCTTTGTTAAATTCCACTGCTGTCTTAGTTACTATTGTTGTTGAGACAAAGTATCTGAAACCCAAAGTTAAAAAAGGAAAGGTTTATTTACTTCACAGCATGTACAGATTTCAGTCCATAATCAGCTGGCTCCAAGGCAGGGTGGCATAGCAGACACATTGCCTAAAAGAAACAGTTCATGGTAGGCAGAAGGTAGCAAAACAACAAGGGATGAGCACAGCTCTTTTTAGGACTTGTATTTTATCAAGGCTACTTAGAATGGTTAGCACCCATACCCTTAATCCTAGTGCCCTTGATCCTAGCATTTCACCATGAATCAATTCCAGTGTCACATTCTCTAAATCCATCCACCTCTGAAAAAGCCCCATCCATGACTGCTTGAAGCTTTTGGGGAACATCTAAACCTGAGCTGTAACATTCCACTCCTGACCCCAAAAGACTCATGCCTATTCCTTTATGCAAAACACACTTACTCCATTTCCAAGAGTTGACAAAGCCCTAACAATTTCAGCATTGCTGAAAAGTGCAAGTCCCAAGTCTCTTCTAAGATTTAAGAAAAACTTTTAACTGTGAGCCCCTGTGTAAATGAAAAGAAAGTTAAAAAACTTCCAACATACAGTGGCACAAGATAGACATTTTCATTTGAAAAGTTACAAAGAGGGGGATAGCAAGGAATGGGAACAAAGTAAAACCAAAATCCAGCAGGGAAAACACTGAGTGCCACAGTTCCACTTCCAACATCCCCAGCAATCTGTGACAAGTTGTTAACTCTGAAGGGCTTCGGTGGTCCTGCCCCAGTGGCACTACCAGTTGTTGTAGCTCCCATGGCTTATCTGTGGGGCTAGCTCTGTTCCCTCCTTGCAGGTTTCCTCAGATGATCCATATTCCTGGCTTCTCCAAACTTCCAGATTCTCCACCTCACCTTTGGCTTCACACTCACAGCTTCACACACTGCTCTCTCAGTACACATTGCCTGGCCTCCCAGATCATCTTCCGAAATCTAGGTGGAAGCCTTCCTGACCCCACAGCTCTTACATTCTGTGGACACCTAAAACCAGCACCATGCGAATGATGCCAAGGTCTGCTGCCAGGTGGAGCAGTAGCCAGATTTCCTTCTCTCTTGGCTGTAAGGGTTGAATGCCTGTGAACCAAATCTTGAGGAACAACTTCTCTAGGCTACTGCTTTAAGCTCAGTCTCAGGCAAAGTCTCTGGACATGAGCAATATGCAGACAAACTTTCTGCCAAAGCATGACACACATCATCTGGAGTTCAGCAACCAGTGCAATCCTTCTTCCCAGTAGAAATCATCTCAGTCTGGTCTTTACTGGAAGAATTTCTATCAGCATTGTGGTCTTCTGAGCTATGACCAAAATCTCCCATCAAGAACAGCTTCAGGCAATCCAGCTGTATTTTTTCAGCCATCATCTCTAAACCTTTTGTAACTCTTCCCCTTCACACAAGCCAACTCCAAAGACTCCTAAACCCCATGGTCAGGAATAGTCACAGAAACAGCCCCACTTCTCTGGTACTGAGTTCTGTCTTAGTTATTTTTCTCATTGCTGAGACAAAATACCTGACACCCAAAGTTAAAGGAGGTAAGGTTTATTCAGTTGACAGTCTGTAGAGGATTCAGCCCATAATCAGCTGACTCCAAAGCAGAGTGGCATGGCAGATAGGCATTGCAGAAGAGAAATCGTTCATGGTAGGCAGAAGGTAGCAAAGCATTAAGGGATGAGCACCAGTCTTTCTATCCCTTATATTTTATCAAGGCTACTTAGAGTGGGTAGTACTAATACCCTTAACACTAGTGCCCTTGATATTAGCATTTCACCATGAACCAATTCAAGCATCACATTCTTTAGATCCATCCACCTCTGAAAAAGCCCAATCTATGACTGCATGAGGCTTTGGAGGGACATCTAAACACAAGCCATAACACCTGGGGATGTATAAGTGATGAATATAACAGCTATGTCCATCCCACACTAGATTCTCAGAGTGGCCATCTCATGCTACTCTGGCCCAGCCTGGCAGGGGCTGTGAGGCAGGATGCTGAGTAAATGGAGAGTATATTTTCCTCAAAATTTTATACCTTCTAATCTTAGCCATTGGGCATACACTAGTCCTAAAGAAATACACTGTGTGTGCCCACCACATATCCATGGTGCCTTCTACATTCTTCAATGTAAACTGTTACTTGAGGTCTGTGTGTGGCTGAATTCTAACCAACTGCTTGGGGGCTAAATGATGTTGAGCCACTTCCAGACCTAGTCTTTACAACAACCTGTATGTCCAGCCTCCTCATTTAGGTGACCTGGAAAGCAATGTGCTCCATAAAGACCAACTTTAAATGGGAAACAGCTCACATCTGCAAGTTAATGGTCACTAATTAGAGGAAATCCACTGAGCCTACCTTGAACTGTGACAGGAGAGAGAAATGAACATTTTACTGAACATCTGTGGTGTTAAAACTCTGACAACTGGATCTCAGATCAACCCTGAGAAAATAGAGGAATTGATACCTTGATCTGGAGCTGCCTGAAACACAGTGGTTTTCTAGACATTTGGCAGCAGACAGAAAGGGAAGCTAATTTCTCAGGTTGAAAGATGTAGATTCATGTTACAAATATCAGAGCCGTCAGGTCCTGTCTGCTGAAACTGTAGTACCAAAGAGAAAGTCTGAAAAATACATATTACAAGTATGATGACTGCTTTTGTCCACATTTTTCAAGATATTAGTGCAAGAAGAGTAGCTCAGGAAAGAATCTGCTGTTCTCCAAAGAGAAAGATAATAAAGTTCACAAATTTAAAAACTTAAACTGTTGGAAGAGCAGTCTGTTTCTAGGTTCCAAACATTAAAAGAATATATTTAAGAATTTAAAAATTTGGTAATAAATATCTAGCAAAACTCAGTTGGATGAAGTGATATAGGGTAAAAATCAGAATGAAGATACTGTATAGCCTTGCCACTTCAAACTTTCTCATTAATGAGAGGGGGTAAGGAAAAAGTCAGAAAAATAATTTGAGAAGTATATCAAGAAATTTGGACAGTGGCATACAGAATTCACTGGATACAAAGACATGAGAAGCCTCCTAAATATATCAAGGGAACTATACAAAATTACCAATGAAACCAAAAGTGAACCCAGGTGAATAGATAATAGATGGATAGATGAATGATAGATGATAGACAGACAGACAGATAGATAGATAGATAGATAGATAGATAGATAGATAGATAGAACCACTGACAACTCAGAGTGTAGACAAACTCCAAGTCTCACAGTGCAGTAAGCAACTCACAAAGGCTGGAGGAACTCAAGAAAAGCAGGTCTCTCCTCAGTACATGCTTCAGAGGTGGCCAAAGGGAAGGTTGTGTCAGGACAACCAGGAGCCAGGATCAAAACGACAGAAGGGCAGAGCAGAACTAAGCTGAATCAAGGATGGGAGACTTTTACATCTGCCTGAAGGGTTGTAGGATTGCTACAAGGCATTGGACATGTTTTACTACCCTCTCCATGAGTGAGGGCACTAATTGCAAGTATGCTCTCTTTTTAGAGTCTTATATGTTCTTTATATTACATGTCTTTTCAGTCCCCTGGTCACTGGACAAGGTGGACCCACAGCTTCATGGAACAGTGTGGGAGTAGTTGAAGCTGGAGCTAGATCACACATGAGGGGCTGGAACAAGGCTGGTCCTGAGAACGCAGAGCGTCCAAGGTGAGCCACGTGAACATGCTACTCCAGCTCTGAGAATGTGAGGCACCCCAAGGCTGCCATGCAGGCAGGTTGCTAGGCAGAGGGGTGTCACGTGACACCTCCTGCCAAATGTATAAACAATCATGCTGTGGTGGTTGAATAGTTCCTTTCCTCCCATCTGGAGAGAGGGCTGCACTAGACCTCAGCTTTCTGTATTCCGACTCTTATCTTTATTTCTCCATCCTCCCACATCCTTCCCCCTGGGAACTTTGAGAGCTGTGATGAACGTGGCAGAACAGAGAGGATCTGTACATATAGGATGATGTACTCTTTCATGGAGAGATCCTCTACATATAGGATTGTGTAATAGCTAATTGGGGCTTTGGGTTGTCTCTCTTGGGGATGGACTAATAGTGTTTCCTACACAGATGTAAGCAAAGGACAGATTGTGACAAATTTTTAGCCCTCAGTAAATACTGATTTGCTTCTCTTCATTTCTCAGTCCCATTGGCAGTCACATTGAGTCCTATGAGGAGTTAAGGTCAATGGCAGGCAGAGGTAATGTAAGCTGCATACATGCCTATTTCTTTAAAGTATCTCTGCCCAGTGACCTTGGAGATCATTGTCCAGGCAGTCACTGTAGATTACATTCAGCCTATCTCTAAGTCATTCCTTAGAAGACAGCACTGTGGCAAGCAGCTTCCCACATACCTGTCTGTCATACAAACTAAAATAGAAATGTATTGCAGTAAATGTACAGGGATTTTTGCTGTTGTTATCAAAGGGTAGGCCAGTGTACCCATGATCCATGGGCCCATGGAAATGCCTCAGGATTGTGTGCCTTGGCTTTCCACCTTCGTACAAAAGAGGAGGGGCAATTACTCCAAAATAATGCTGAGATAGTCTAAGAGTTAATATTTCAAATTTTAAATTAAAAAAAAAAAACAGGTTTTCTTCAAGGAAACTCTGGGAAGCAGGCTTCTCTTTCATAAAGAATTTCAGAGAAGACAATTCTCTGTCTATATTTTCTAGTTTTTCAAATGAATTTAATTAAGCCAGGTGTGGTGGCACATTACTGTAATCCTCTTCTCAGGAGGCTGAGACAGGAGGATCACCACAAATTTGAGGCCAGCCTGGGTTAGAGTGAATTCAAGACCAGTCTGACCTACATAGCAAGACCTTGTCTCAAAAAGTAAATCAAAAACGGAACTAAAGTGGACTTAATGAAAGGAAACCATTAGAGAAGAAAGAAGAGGGTAGGGGAAGAAGGGGAGGGAAATAATAGAAGGGTATAATCGAAGTATGTTATACACATGTGCAAACATGCTAAACTGAAACTCACTAATCTGTGTGACTAAATATGCACTAATAAAAAAATGTAAAAATACTGAAGTGGAGTTAATTATACCTACTTCCTGGGTTGGTTGGGAGGATTAACTAAGCCAATCCATAAAATAACATAAAATAAAATAAAATAAATACAGTGCCTTGCATAGACTGCAGACTGACAACTTGCTATTTGCTAACCACATTATTAGAATGTTTATACTAATTTGGGGTAATTTTCTTCCAAAAGTGAAAGGAAACTGCAGATAAGATCTCTGTGACCTTTGTGAAGGAGAAGCTTGGAACCTCCTGGGTCCTGCTGTGCAAATGGGAAAACAGAGGCAAGATATACAATGCAGTAAAGATTTTATAACAAAAGGAGTTAAGAGACATAGGTTCCAGAATCAGGTCTGACTGAATCACAGAGCAGTTTTGAGGATTCGGTCCTTGATCCTCAAGCTATTACTGAGGAAAAGTTAAATACACCATCTACCTTCATTTGCTGTTAGTTATCTTCTTAAAAAGACTAAATTTGGAAGTCACACAGTTGGGCAATACATTATTAGTCTCCCTAGCTTTGCTGTAGATATCACTGACTAAAGCCACTTAAAAGGTTGCAAACCTTTTTCTGGTGAATGCTATCTTCCTCTAGTCCTCTGGGGAAAACTAGTAACTAAGCATTCTTGGGGAAGGGAACTACAAGGGGCCTGAGTCATGAGATAGACACCAGAAGGTCCAGTAATCTAAACATAACAGCAGCCTGTGAATCAGAAAAGAAGACCACGCAAAATGTGTGACTACCCTGGAATTTGGGACTACTTTGAATGTCTGCCCATCTGATGTGACTCCCCCATAATGTCCCCATAAGTCTTGCAACTGCAAACCCTAGGCAAGACGGTCTTTGCTGGTGGTAGACTCCCTTGTCTTTGGTTTGCTAGCTTTCCAAATCAGTATTTTTTCTTGCCCTAACAGCTTGTCCTCACGTTATTGATGTTTTCTAGTGGCAAGCAACTAACATGGGTTTATAGTTACAGTGAACCTCAGCCTTCTATTCTTTTCTTTTTGGCAAGTCCTGATTATGCAGCACATTAATCACGTCATGTGATGCTCTACTCCTTTTTTATGAGAAAGTTGGAAATAAACATAAAATAGAATAAACAGCTGTATCTCTTCCAAGCCTGTCAATGACTTTGCTATAGCAAAGAAAATCTGGTGAGAGCAGAGCAAATCGAGAAGCCCTGCTTGCTGGGATCCTTCCCTGCTAATCATCCACCATTCCCTGGAAACACTGAAGCCAGTGTTTGTTTTCTCAAATGTCAGTTTTTTTCTGAACATGGCTCATATTTCAGAGTTTTTTCTGAGCAAGTCACCCCTATTCATCAGGCAGTAAGTCACAGGCAAGGGGTAGATCCATTTTTGGTCACTACTGGATGAGAAGTCTCCAAGGAAGACATGTCGAAGAGAAGAAAGCCAGTGTCCCTGACCCTACTCGCTAGAGACAGCCAGGCAGTTGGGTAGGACATCTGCTGAGTTGGATACCTCAAGATTTATTTTATTTAATCCCACTGAGGTTTCTGAAGACCACATAAAAATCCAAAGCCCAGGGAGAAAAACAAAAAAATGGAAAGTCACTTGCTGATAAAGCCTTGTAAACACTCAATTAAGCAATGGAATTATTCTTGTTAAGGCACATGATCACTTACTAGCATCAGCCAAGTACCTATGATGTCAGGAACATTCCAAATATTTTGTACTGACATAACTGTTAAGAGCTTCCAACCCTCCCAAGGCACAACGTAGGCTTAACTGGAAGTCAAAAACTGTCTTTACTTGGAAGCAGTAAAATATTTGGAAGAATGAATGGAAGAAATCATCTTCTTAGACTCTTTCTAGCATCCCCTAGACCATAAACTCTGCCCCATTCTTAATAAAAAACACTACCAACTTCTAATTGTCTAGCACCTACAGAGATTCAGTAACTCTGCTGAGATATGTGCTCAACCCATTTGACAGTCATGTGACAGTCCCCTAAGGTGAGTATAATAGTCATTCCCATCCTAATCCAGGAGGTTGGTTAGGGCATCAGACTTGTCAGTGGCAGAGCTGTCATTCAGACTCAGGCATCCTGAATTCAGGTTCCCCACTAGACTTTCTGATCTGGAACTGAACACCAAAGAGCAGGGAAGAACAGATGTTTTTGGCGACCAGTTATTCTAGATAGGTACATAGAGACTTTGTAAACCAGCAAAGGCTTTCTCTAATCCTGTGCTCATGATAGACATCACCAGTCAACCACAGTAAAGTCTTCTACTAACCCAAGACTCCTCAGAGTCCTTAACACACCTGTCTCTGTAACCTTAATCAATTTGATATGGGCATGTGCAGTACAAGCCAAGAAATAACTAGGAAGTCTCTCCACAGTAGTATCCAGGGCCATAATGTGCACTAAAGATGTTGCCTCCCCTTCCACCCTTTCAAAAAGGGATATGTCATTTATCCATTTCATGTTTTTAAACCATCGGACAGCTTGTTCATAATATGTGCCCAAGGGGAGAGGGTAAACTAGAAGGCTGATTTTTCAAATGTGTCCTTGAATTCTTGGCATCTAAGGGCACAGGGGTAGGCGGCATATTCTGCTGCAAACAGACTCATTCCACTCCAGTATTATTTAATGTCTAGAAGCTCATTTTGTTTATCTACAAAGTGACTTTAGCAGCTACTCAGATAGTTTAAAAATGCACAAGAACTCAAGATCAGATAGTTTTAAAATGCACAAGGATTTAAGTGGTGTAAATACCGTGATCACTTGATTAGGTTACAAAGCTAAGGCTTTCCTGTGTTATCTGTTCTGAATCACAGAGGCCTATCAGAGTTCAGAGCTGCTGAGCAATCTCTCCATGTGCATAGCAGCCTAGCAGAAGTTTTAGGCACTCTTATGGCCTCCAAACCCTGAAAGCCACCAGATGTTCACAAAGACCACAGGTTCTTCTTCAATCAGCATGCTCCCCAATCACCTCAGGCTCTTTGTTTCTTTGTCCTGAGTCAGAAACTTGACTGCATTTCATAATCACGTATTCCCTTACCCTCTACTCTGCTCTGGTCTCAGGACAGATTAAATAGATTCCAAGTCCCGCCCATGAGTTCGCCTCTCGCTGTCTTTCCAAGAGCTAGAATGTGGTCAGAGTTTAAGATTTCCTCTTCGTAATGAGTTGATCTTGACCCTGCTTAGAACAAGACTTCCCTGGAAGCTCCCACCCACTCTGCTCCCTATAAAGGCAGACAGAACAGCCAGAATAGCAGAGGCACTGAGAACAACCTAGAAACTACCTGTTGTTACACTGAAGCCCATCCGCACGCTCCACTATGAAAGTCTTCGCAGCATTTCTGTGCCTGCTGCTCACAGCCTCAGCTTTCAGCCCCCAGGTGCTTGCTCAGCCAGGTAAGCCCCTCCTTCCCTAAGGGAAACTACCCATCTCCAGAACCATCCACATGAATATTCAGAGCAAATTTTGCATTTGAAAGATTGGAAAACAAGTCTCTGACCAAATAAGAACCCTCACCCTCAAATCCAGGCAGTGGAAGAGCCAGAGCTGGGGTCTGGGCATTGAGGCTGGTCCCCATGTGCTCTCTGTCTCTGTCTCTGTCTCTGTCTTTGTCTCACTTTCTGTCTCTCTCTCTCTGTGTCTCTGTCTCTGTGTGTCTGTCTCTCTCTCCCTGTCTCTTACTGTGACATGAGGGTTGGGGCAGACGTTCAATGCATCCATGATTATCTACCTTTACAGCTGGGCATGACATGAAGGGAAGTTTTGACAGTGGTGAAGGGGGAAAATTTGTTGATTGGAGACCCCAAAATTTTGCTGAACTCCAAGACAGCTTTCAATGCAGTGATTAGGAGAACAGAATAAGGTCCCAGAGCATTGTTCAAGGGAACTCATTTTGACTCTGTTGGGGAACATATTTGGGTGCTTGCACTGTAACTCACCTTCTCATCCTCTGATGACTTGTATTTACTGAGTATCAGTCCCTATATGCTAAAGCATGCCACAGCAATAATCCTAATTATCAACTGGCTATCACAGTTAAATTAATGAAGGGTTATTTTCTTGCTTATATCCCATGTCTGTAATGCATGGGCTCAAGTTTCTGCACTTATATACTGAGGACCATAGACTCACTACTGTCGAGGGGCATAGGTGTCACATACTGGCTTAGAAATGACACTTGCCACCTCATGTTCTCTCTTAAAACTAGTAAATGGCTTCAACCAATCAAAGGTGATCAAAGGGTACCATCCTACCTTGTATCCAGAAAGCAGAGAAGGGAGAGTGTTTGATGAACAGTACCATGATCATCACAGAGCTATGCAGCCCCTCATAATTACAGGATGGGAGTATATGACACTGACCAATATTTTTCTGTCCCCTTGTTGGAGGTGATGGATTCCCACTGTACAGGCAGATACCATGATAGAGGCAGAGGCACTGTCCTTCATGATGGACATGTTCTACATCTACCTCCTACACATCTTCACCTTCTCCTAACCTCCTTCTTCCTGTATGCAGTCATGTTTGGGATTATCTGCCTAGAATGAGTGGCTCCTTCTAATCATTTTCTCCTCTAAATTCAGGTGCTCTCCCGAAGACCTGCTGCTTTGCTGTGACCAATAAGAAGATCCCTATTCAGCGACTGAAGAGCTACAGAATAATCACCAGCAGTAAATGTCCCCAGACAGCTGTGATGTGAGTAAACAAAGCTCACCCTCCCTGGGGACCAAAATCTCATTTCTAAGATAGAGTCAGACTCACTTAGAGTTAGGCTTGGCAGTTTGACCTCTATCATCCTATCCATAGATTTGCACAACAGAAAATGCTGATAGTTTCTTTGAGTGAAGAAAAATGATGGCTTTACAGGGCCATGAAGAGCAGCAACCAACCCTAAAGTCCCATCCTTCCTCTACCCCTGTTTCTCTCCCACAGCAACCCCTTTGCCTCATGGCAAATGCACCAAGAATATTTACAGTTGAATACGCAGAACTTTTAAAGGGAATTTTTCTAATTGACTTCTTTCATTCCACAGCTTCAAGACCAAACAGGAGAAAGAGATATGTGCGGACCCCAAGAAGAAGTGGGTTCAGGATTCTGTAAAGTACCTGGGCCAAATATCCCATACTGCAAAGCCAGAATCACCTTTCGTGAGACTACAAACCAGTGGCTGAGAAATGTTTGATTTATTTTTCCTTCCTAAAATACATTCTGAAATAATACCATCATTCCCCAAAGAGATGACTTTTATTCAGTAATTTTTTAAAACAAATTACATTTAAGTTATTGTAGTCTTTAAATATATCTTGTATGTATATCAGTCATTTTTTAAATGTAGCTAGGGATTTAGCTCAGCAGCACAGCGCCTGCCTGGCAAGTGCAAGGTCATGAGTTCAATTCCCGGTACTGGAAACAAAACAAAACAAAACAAAAAGGTAAATTTCTGAGAGGATCCCTTGCCCTCTGTGAGCCCCCATCTGTTTCCCTGCCAAGTGTAGAAACTGTTACTCTGAGCTTCCTGGGAATGCCCCTCCCTGCCTCCCTGGACTCTTGTAAGGGTCTTAGAAAAGATAATCAGAGAAAACACCTTGTAATTTTAGGGGGACATTGTTCTTGAGAACCCAAATTGTGATTCACAATAAAGAATGAAAGTAAATGCTGTTTTCAGAATATATGAAATTTGTACGTATTTTATTACTGTCTTCAGTTGTAATTTTTGTGGGGAATTCACATTGAGCTGGGAAAGAGGTAAAGATGGGCGAGAGGTCTGGCATGGGAGGAGCTGAGTTCCTGGCAGATGCCTCTTGGGCATGGCTGGTCTTCATTGAGATTCAACATAAAACTAACAACACCAAAAAATATATTCCAACATTTAGATCTGGTTGCTTTCTGTGGTTTCCCTGATTGCGAGTTTTCAGCCACACGCTCTGCTGGAGCCCTCCGCCATTCCCTCCCTCGCCCACTTCATACTTTTCTAGGTCTCTCATATCACCTATTGCAACAGCCTGTGGTATTCCATTCTCCACCTACCCATCTTTATTGCTCTGACTTCCAACACTACGGAGTAGGGCCACATGAAAATCAGCAAGAGGTTTGGGTGAAGGCTTCAGAGGCAGGATGGGGCTCATGCTCAGTACTGATGGTGACACATACGGGTGTTCTTTGAAAGGCAGTTCAGTCCAGGGAAAGGAGAGGTATGGCTCAAACAAATGCCTGGAAAGGATGGGTATGATGATTATCAGGTTGTGTGGATGCCTATTGGAAGGTGTCCGGGTTAGAGCATGTGTAATATGATAGGGAAACCTGTAATAAAGGTTTAGGCCAGGCTGTCCAGATGGGAGTTTGTGCTCCATATAAAGAGCAATAACTATGGGGAACACATAACTTTCTTCACCTGAATCAGGATGCTTTTCAGGGTAACAGGTAACCTTATGAATAGTTACTTTCAGTCACTACACATAAACTAATAGTACTCCAGGAAAACTAAAGCATATAGTCATCCTAGTAATAACAGGCACTAGAAGTTTTGATTCAGTGGGAGTAGAAGGGCTATGACAAGAACTTCAGGAAGAGTAAGGGCTATGGACCATATTGGGAATGGAGGGGATATGTAGTTAGGACACTACCGCAGTAGGCAGCACAAAGCATTGGCAGAAGGAATTTGAGGAATGATGCATGGGGAGGGGAAAAGATAATTGCAAGAAGAATGGGCCAAGTCAGGGTGAAGTGCTGAATGGTCTACATGGAGAAATAGCACTGGTGACATGGAGACTTCTCAATTTTGCTATTAAAGGGTAGCTTCTTAGGCTCAGAAAGCAAACTTCCCTCTAACACTCCATCCTTATGCCCTAATTTTACAAGCTTGAGAGCTTCTAATCAAGTGGATTGGACTCCTTTTTCTGCATTAGCAACTCCAATTGGGATTTCCCCTTTGGCATATCAAATCAAGCAGTCTTTCTGTCAGTCATGTGCCTGGATACAGAGACCAAGTATGTCCCCAAAGGTAGAAAATGGTCATAGGTAACCTTCTGGCATAGCTGTGTACAGTCTGAGGCTTCCAATCCCAGGGAGGCAGATAGACTGCTTTTTCATGCTATGTCCATCAGGGTCACTGTATTGCACAGTTCCATGGGGGTACCATTCATATCAAACTCTCCTGGGACCATGGTGGCCTTGGCACATGGCCATAAAAATGGCAGCATGAGGTGCCAGGAAAGACATTGATCTGTGAGGCAAATAATCTTGGTTTTATCCTGAAAACTGATTTCCTTCTCTCTCTCTCTTTCTCTCTCTCTCTCTGTCTCTCCCTCTCTTTTACTCTCTCTGTTATTTGAGCCTTGGTTGCCTATTCCATGAGATGAGGATGGCAGTATCTTATAGGGAGGAAAGTAAAGGACTAACTAATGACTCTACAAGATCCTTTATTCTGAAAGTACTATCTCTTGGAAAACATCACCATCTCCATCCACTGAAGCAAAGAAGGCTGTCAAAGTGTTCTACATTCACACTCCAAGGTAGACAGAGGCCAAGATAACAGGCATACCAACTCTATCTCAGACTGATCCTTTCTGAAGGCTTCAAATAGAATCAAGGACTCCAAAAAGCTTCTAGTGGCTATCACAAAATGGTACACATTCAGAGTATCATTGGCCCTCATCCCAGGAAGAACGTAACTTTCTGACTCTTCTACAGCCTAGCAGACTTTGGTCCAAAACATCAACTGCAGATGGGTGCATCTCCATGTCAAAGAGGCACATACCAGCTATGGAATGGCCACAGAATAGCTTGCTGGGCTCAACAGATTCTCTGGTATCATACAAATCTTGAAGTAGGCATTGAGAAGGGGGAAGGAGGGGAAAGGTGTCTTCCATTTATGAAAGACCAAACAGAATTTGCTTACATCCCCTATGCCAAACTTTATCTTGTGTCTTTGAAGGAATCTTGGACCCAATTCAACCCTAGATGAGAACATTATGTGTCCTAGGAAGATAAAATTATGGGTACAAAGCATTAGAAATGTTTAAGTCTTCTGGTGGTACACTGACCCCAGCTAGGAGTAAGGATGTCACCAACTGGTCTCTGCTGGATGCAAACTCCTAGAAGTAAATCCTCATGGAGAGTATGGAAAGCAGACTAGGCAGAGAGAATTTATATTGTGATATAGTGGTAGTCCAGGTCTCAGACAGTCCCATAGTTAGCTCTAGAACTGGGATAACCAAAATGGATGTGAGGGATTAGGCTATTATACTCTATCTTAACCATTTAAGGCTGAAGGCTGTTCTTGGGGCAGGATATGACTCTGAGTGAGGTAGATCTCTTTAGACAAGGGGGTGCAAGTTCCATGAAGGAAACTCAGTTCAGAAGTATTTGTAGTCAACTCCAGCTGGAGAAAGAGTTCTTAGCCCTGGAAGGAGAAAATCTTGGCAGCATACTATAAACTCCACAACAACCTCCCCTTGCACTGCTTTAGTCACTTTGCTTACAAAATAAGTTCCAGAAAACACCATCAAGCCTATTTTTCTTAGAAAATGTGCAAGGAGAGTAAGGAGAGTGGGGTGAAATCGAGCCTCCATTCTAACTGCAGTAGCTGGGCTTAAAGTCATAAATAATGCTTTTCACTGTCTCTTTTAATACACATGCTAGATCTCTCTCACCCTAAGCCAACAGATCAGCTGGGCTAGGTGGTCTGTCTTCAGGATTGACTTAGACCCTTCCCACTGACAATGGAGCCCCTGGTCACCATGCTCTTCTGAAGATCAGGCTGTGGCTGCTTCTTTTGTCCATATTCTGTCAAAAGTTGGAGAGAAAATATCCAGAGACAGGCAAATGGCTCACCTAGGTGCCAAATACATTCATTGAATAAAAGAAGACCCACCTCCACTTGATGTTCAGGGTCCAGGACTCCTGTGCAGGTGGCAACTTCTTCTATTTGACTGTGGATTGCTTGGCCTGCAAATCCCAAGAGATAGAGTGCAGCCACAGCTTGAGGTTGAACGAGACTCTATGGAAGCCAATGTAGAAGCATTCTTCCTCTAGATATCAAGATTTCTAAACTCATATAATCTTGATTTGTACAAAGAAGAAGCACACATTTTCCCAAGTGTTACTAGAACTGATAGTAAGTGGAGACAATCTTATTTCTACCTTTGATACCTGGATTCAAAGATTGTATCTAATGGGGATACAGCATCATCTATTGGTTGATTTAGGGTGTATGCCTTTTTAAAATCTATTTTAAAAGTAAAAGAAGGAAAGCATTAACAAACAGACATCCATCTACAAAATAGCATAACAATACAAGCAATACAGAGTTAACAGACAAAGTGGTAGGAAATTAACAATGGTTGTTGTATTTTGTATTGATATCTTCAAAGTGGTTTCTCAGAAAAACAAACAGAGACATGCAAGATTGATCAAATAAGTAATCATTGGGCTGGGGATTTAGGTCTACGGCACAGCGCCTGCCTGGCAAACGCAAGGTCATAAGTTCGATTCGGGTACCGGAAAAAAAAAAACAAGAAAGAAAGAAAAAAAAAAAAAAAAGTAATCATTAACTGTTCCTTTCAGTAAAGTGATAGAAGTCAGTAGTACAACTATGTTAGCTATCCTGTATATACATACATACATAATTTCCCCTTTTTTCTTTTCTCTTTTCCCTCACTCCAGTTGCTCTTTACCTTTGGGCATTTTTCTTTCATTTCACAATGTCTATCATACCTCCTAATTTTTATTCACTCTTTCAGGTTCTTACACTTGTGAGACAACACATTGCTTACACATGGAGGTCTGGTTTATTTCATTTATGAGTATGATCTCTAGTTATGACCATTTACCTGTAAAAACCTAGAGTTTATCTTTCTTTGTAGCTGAGTAATATTCCATTATGTAGAAGTACCACAATTTTCTTATCCAATCCTCAGTGGATGGACATTTGGGTTGCTTCCACAATTTAGCAATTACACATTGCACAGCTATAAACATGGGTGCACATATATTGCTGTGATATGATGTTTTCAGATCCTCTGGGAAAATACCCAGAAGGGAAATAGCTGGGTTGAATGGGACCTCTACACCTAGTTTGCTGAGGACTCTCCAAATTGATTCCCACAGTGATTTCACCAGTCTGCATTCCCACCAGCAGTGGAGAAGAGTTCCTATTTCTCCACAGCCTTGTCAACATTTGTTATTGCTTGATTTCTTAATGATAGCCATTCTTACTGGGGTAAGATGAAATCTCAATGTTGTTTTAATTTGCATTTCTCGAATGAATAATGATGTTGAATATTTTCTCATGTATTTATTTGCCATTTGTATTCTTTATCTGAGAAGTGTGTGTTCATCTCAGTTGCCTGTTTTAGGTTTGGGACTTTGAATTGGTGGGCGCTGATGTTTTTTAATTCTTTACATGTTCTAGATAGAAGACCTTTGTCCGAGGGAGAGTCAGCTAAAATTTTTTCCCAATTTGTGGGTTTTCTTTTTACTTGCTGGTGATTTCTTTAGATGTGCAAAAACTTTTCAGTAGGATGAGATCCCAGTTGCTGATTCTTTGAATTATTATCAGTGTGCTTTGGTTTTTGTTCCTGAACTCTCTGCCTACCCTTATGTCTTCAAGGTTTTTACCTACTTTTTCTTCTGTGATCCATTTTGACTTGAGTTTAGTGCATGGTGATAGACTTGGGTCTATTTTCAGTCTTTGGCAAGTGGTAAGCCAATTTTTCCAGCACCATTTTTAAAGAGGCTATCGTTCTTCCAGTGAGTTTGTTTGGCCCCTTTATCAAAGATTAGGTGGCTGAGTGTGTTTGTGGTTGTGTCTGTTTCTTCCAGTCTATTCCATTGATCCTCAGGTCTGTTTTTTAGCCAGTACCAAGTTGATTTTATTACAGTAGTTTTGTCATATAATTTCAGGTTAGAGATTGTAATTCCACCTGACTTGTCCTTGTTGCCCAGGATTGCTCTTGCTATTCTGGGTGTCTTCTGGTTCCAGATGAATTTAAGGAATGTTTTCTCTAGACCTGTGAGGTATGCTAATGGTAATTTAATGGGAATTGCATTGAATCTGTACAACAATTTTGGTAGTATGGCCATTTTCAAAATGTTGGTTCTTCCTATCCATGAGCAAGGACTGTTTTTCCATTTATTGAAATCCTCTTCAATCTCTTTTTTCAGAGTACTGTAGTTTTCATTGAATAGATCTTTTACTTCTTTTCTTAGATTGATTCATAAATATTTCAATTTCTTGGATGCTATTGTAAAAAGTATGGTTTCCTTAATTTCTGTCTCACTCTGTTTGTTATTTGTGTATAGCAATGCTATTGACTTTTGGGTGTTGACTTTGTATATTTGTATCCAGCTACATTGCTGAATTTGTCAATTAATTCAAGGAGTCTTCTTGTGGAATTTTTTGGGGTCTTCCATGTAAAGTATCGTGTCATCTGCAAATAGTGACAATTTTACTTCTTCCTTTCCTAACCTTATTCCTTTTATTTCTCTCTCTTGTTTAATTGCAATGGCTAATGCTTCCAGAACTATGTTGAATAGGAGTGGTGATAGTGGACATCCTTTTCCTGTTCCTGGTTTTAAAGTAAAAGCTTTCTGATTTTGTCCATTTAGTATGATATTGGCTGTTGGCTTTTCACAGGTGGGTTTGATTAGATTGAGGTAGGGTTCTATTTTCAGTAGGGTTTTTATCATGAATGCATGTTGGACTTTGTTGAAAGCTTTTTCTGCATCTATTAAGATGATCATATGGTTTTTCTCTTTGGCTCTATTGATATGGTTTATAACATTTCTTGATCTGTGAATATTGAACCATCCTTGCATTCCTGAAATGAATCTGATTTGATCATGGTGTATGATTTTCTTGACGATTTGTAGCTTTCTATTTACTAGTATTTTATTGAGTATCTTTGCATCTATATTCATCAGGGAGATTAGTCTGTAGTTCTCTTTCTTGGCTGGGTCTTTCTCTGGTTTTGGTATCAGTATAATACTTGCCTCCAGAAATGAGTTAGGGAGAATTGCTTCCTTTTCAATTTCATTGAAGAGTTTGAGGAGTGTTGGTATTAAATTTTCTCTGAATTTCCTGTAAAATTCTTCTGTAAATCCATCAGGGCATGGGCTTTTCTTTGTTGGTAAGTGTTTAATCACATTTTCAATCTCATTAATTGATATTGGGTTGTTCAGGATTTTTATATCTTCTTAATTCAACTTTTGTAATTCATACATATCTAGGAATCTGTCCATTTCTTCTGAGTTTTCTATCCTATCAGAGTAAAGATTTTCAAAGTAGGTACTAATGGTCTTCTGAATTTCTGTAGTAATTTCATCCTTTTCATTCCTTATTGCATGAATTTGAGTTCTTTCCTTTCATTTTTTGATAAGCTTGGCTAGGGCTTTATCAATTTTATTTATTCTTTCAAAGAACAAACTCTTTGATTCATTTATTTTTTGGAGTGTTTTCTTCATCTCAATTGCATTAATTTCTGCCCTGCTCTTTATAATCTCCTCTCTTCTTTGGGCTTTGGGCGGACTTGTTCTTTTTTTAAAAAGTTTAAGGTTCAGCATTAAGCTACTTATTTTTTCTCTTTCTGTTTTCCTTATGTGAGAGTTCACCATTACAAATTTCTCTCTGAGGACTGCTTTCATTGCATCCCACAGATTCCAGTAAGTTGTATTTACATTTTTGTTTGTTTGTAGGTATTTTTTAATTTCTTCTTTAATTTCTTCTGTGACCCATTGGTTGTTCAGGAGGTTGTTGTTTAATTTCCAAGTGGTTATGGAGTTTTTGGAGTTCCTTTTGTCATTAATTTCCAATTTCATTGCACTGTGGTCAGATAATATGGATGGAATAATTTCAGTTCTTTTGCATTTAGTTAGGTATGCTCTATGGGCTAGAATGTGGTCTATTTTAGAGAAAGTCCTATGTGTAGCTAAGAAAAATGTATATTCTGATGTTGCGGGGTGGAACACTCTGTATACATCTACTAAGTCCATTTGTTTGCAGATTTGGTTCAAATCTGTTATTTCTTTGCTGATTTTTTGTATAGTTGACCTATCTCTTTGTGTCAAAGGGGTGTTGAGGTCCCCTATTACAATAGTGTTATTATTTATTTGGGTTTTTATATCTGTTAAGATTTGTCTTATATAGTTTGGTGCTCTGATATTTGGTGCATACATGTTTATGATTATTATCTCTTCCTCTTGCAGTTTTTCCCTAACAAGTATGTTGTGACTTTCTTTATTTCTTATGATTATTCTCGGTTTGAAGTTTACATTGTCTGCAAACATAATAGATACACCTGTTTTTTTCTGGGTGCATGGTGCATGGAGATTTGTTTTCCATCCTTTGGCTTTCAGTCTATGGATTTCCTTTTGAGTAAAATGTGTTTCCTGTATACAGCATTCCGTTGGATTTTGTTTCTTAATCCAGTCTGCCAGTCTGTTTTGACTGGTGAATTGAGGCTGTTTACATTTATGGTTATAACTGTTATGTGTTGGCTTATCATTGTCATGTTATTTACTTGTTGGCTTCCTACTTTTTCTCCCTGTTTAACTGCTTGCTCTGCTTGAAGGTTCCTCTCTATTGTTGTTCTTGAAATTGCGGTCATTTCTTTCTCTGTCTAGAATATCTCTTAGTACTCTTTGTAAGGATGGTTTGGCACTCATGCAGCTGTTCAGTGATTCTTTTTCATGGAAGTATTTTATTTCTCTGTTGAATTTGAAGGATAGTTTGGCTGGATATATCAGTCTTGGTTCAAAGCTGTTTTGTCTCAGGACCTCTAGTACTTCACTCCAAGCTCTTCTCAATTGGATGGTTTGTGTTGAGAAGTCTGCCTTCATTCTGATGGACTTTCCTTTATAGGTGATCTGTTTCTTTCTCTAGCAGCTTTTAATATTCT
>NW_004955481.1:9029060-9035012 GCF_000276665.1 Chinchilla lanigera
CTCATCTTGCAGCTGTTGAATTGATTTTTCCTGGTTCTTTGTTGATTTTAAGAGATCCTTTCTTTCATGATTGCTAGCTACCATGCTGTCTTCAGAATCTGAAATTCTATCTTTGGCTTCATTCAAGTGATTTTGCCAGTTTTCAATAGAAGCTTTAATTTCCTGGATGTCTCTTTGAATCTGTTTCATGCATTCTAGTTCACTCCTATATTACTCGTTGAATGTTTCCATCCATTGCCTATGTTAATCTATTTTTTTTATATATTTCTTCTTTAGATGTGCTGAGCAGTTCTTTCATTATTATTGTCATTTCATTTTTTGCCTGAAAGATTATTTCTTATCTGATCTTTTCTATGGCCTGATGGAGTTGTTCCTTTACTTTCATTGCAATCATTTCAGCAATTTCATGTGTGTGTTTACCAAGTTCTCCTATGTCGATGTCTCCTGGACTTTTTCTGAGTAGGGTGGAGTTCTGAGATTGCATTTTAGTCCTTCGTCTTATTATGTTTGATGCTGGAGGCAGACTGCTAAGTCTTCCTCTTCCCTGGCAGCTCAGCAAAGGTTGTTAGTGTCCCTAGTTTTCCTCGTGGTGTGGCTTGCCCCTCAGTGTCCGCAAAGATGTGCCGCTTAGTCTAGGGTCTTCTGGCAGATGGTGAAGTGTACCTAGTTCTCCCATGTCTCAAACACAAACTGTGACATCAGCTGATGAAAGATCATCTGATCCAGTGTCCCCCTTGCAGCTCAGGGCACACATATAACCCAGAAGCAAGCTACACTGCTGGTGCAATCACAGACCTGTGGTCCTGTGTCCCCAGGCAGTTCAGGGTGCAGGCAAAACCCAGACATGAATAGCAAGGTAGACAGTTTGTGCATCACATGATTGCATGTCACCAGGCAGCTCAGGGTACGCACATAAACCAGACATGGGCTGCACTGACAATGATCATGGACCACCTGTGTCTATGACCTCCAGGAGGTCAGGGCCCAAGTATAGCCCAGAAGCGAACTGCGGTGCCAGCAGTTTGTGGACTGCCTGCTCTGGTACTTCAGCCAGTGCAGGGCACGCATGGGGAAGGCCAAAATGCGAACCCCAGTGTTAGCAGTTCGTGGGCCTTCTGAGTGAGGATCTCCTGTCTACACTGGGCACATGGAGGGCAGAGACTCTAGGGTGTATGCCTTGAATCCTACAGGGTAATGTTTCATCCCTGAAGGGTATACTTTCCAAGATGGTGCCTCAATTGTGCCTTCAGTAGACCCCTCACTAACAGTCAAGACCCTTCACCATTATCAATAGACTAGATACATAGTGACATGCTCCATAATGCCCATAGTGACATTTCTTTCAACTACAGACCTCATATATGATGGAGACCCCATGAGATTATATACAGCTGACAAATTCCTATTACCTCAGTGTCTCATGGTTTCCTAACATGCATTCTCCTCCTGATGAAAACTCTATGAACGTTGTGGAAATGACAACAGCAAATTTGGAATATTATGTAAACTTAGTTGATAGAGCAACAGAAGAACTTGAGAGGACTGAGCTTAATTTTGAAAGAAATTATGTTGTGGACACAATGCTATTAAATGTCATTGCATACTATACAGAAATCTCTTAAGAGAGGAAGAGTCAATCTATGCTCCCAATTTCACTGAAGTCTCTCTTTAGGAAATTGCTACAATGACCCCAGCCTTGGGCAACAACCAGTCAGCAGCCATCAGTCCCTTGGCAAAACCCTCCACCAGTGAAAAGATTAGGACCAGCTAAAGGTTCTAATAACTGTTAGCACTTTTTAGCAATAGGGTATTGTAATAAAGTCTATGATTTTAAACACAATTCTACTGTACCCTTAGCAGGCTATAGTGTAATGTAATCATAACTTTCAGGTGTTCTAGCAAATCAAATCAATTTATATGAAATATTCACTTTATTGCAGTGGTTTGGAGCCAGACCTGCAATACCTGAGATACACCTGGATATACAGTATCTAATTCTCGGTAATAATAGTAAACCACAACTCATTATTATGATGCTGCATGCTTACATTTATGTTACATGCTACATGCTTACATTTATTATGCTATACTTTTTATCTTTTTAGAATATAGTCCTATTTACATAGAAAACACTTCCTGTAAAACAGTGACACCAGTAGTAGCCTCATACAGCTCATGTTTGCTGCATTTCTTGATTGCATTAATTCTGTTGTCTTGTTCCTTATGGCATCTAAGCATACAAAATCTATTGTTAATGGTGCCAATAAGAGGGTGCAATAAGTGTTTGGCAGGAAAAAAAATCAAAAGGAATACAAATGTGGAAAACCAGCAGTGGTTATTGCTCACCAGTGAGGCATGTCCCACACCACCATGGCTATGATCTTGAAGATCAAGAACAAATTGACAAAAGCTGTTGAAGGATCTACTTCATTAGAGGCAACAAGACTAACACAAAACTTAGGATGGCCTACATCAGATGCAGAAAAATTGTAAGGACCTGGAGTGGAGACCAAACAGAAACTTATCCCTCTTTGCACCAGGATGATCCAGGCCAAAGCAAAAACTGCAGTGTGGAGGATTGGGTACGTAGCAGTGGTAGAGCACTTGGCTAGCGTACACAAGGCCCTGGGTTTGATCTCTAGCACTGCCAAACATAGCAGAAAAGAACTTTGCAAGTTGAAAGAAAAGTCTGGATCGACCACAGTGTTGAATTTATTGCTCGTCTTGCTACTACCCCAATTCAAGAGTCATTACCCATTACATAATGTGAGAGTGAGTGATAAGTATAGAAGTGCAAATGGGAAGGCATCTGAAGGATTTTTGGAAAATTTCCATAAGCTGATCATGGAGAAAAATTACTCAGCACAGGAAATCTAACCAAAGCAAATATGGCTGAACTGTAGGCTATCCCATGCAAATTCGGTGCCACCTAGGTCTGTGTTCAAACACTATGATTCCTCACAATGTCAAAATCTAATGATACATTTCTCAGAACATTATTTCCAGCTACAAATGACAGACACATAACTGTATTCCAACCTCAGGCTGCCTCTCTTTTCACAAACATAGACAACTGGGAAAACTGCCCAAACTCTATTCATGGGGAGGGTTTTCCCTCACTTCTGCCTTTCAAGGCTGCCACTGATTTTGGCAACAAAACAACTGTCACCAGTTTGGCTTGTGTTCCCACTGGGCTGAACCATCTGGGAACCAAGCTCAGCCTTAATCTTCCTCCATCACTTGTCATAAGTGAGTCATGACATGAACAGAGCAAGTGACATATGCAGGGACTGACATGGGAACTTAAGGCACCTGCTTAGACTTATCATGTCTTGCCAGTCCCAGATCCCATCTGGCCATGGACTCTTGCTGGACCCACCTGGTAGTGTGACTTGGCGGGTTTACCAAATGCACTCATGATAAGTAGTTCTGGAAGCAAAGTCATTTGATTTCCAGATGCTGGGCCCTCTGTTTCAGCAAGAGTTCTGCAGAACCCTGGGAATGTTTTTGTAAAAGACACCTGATCTCTTCAAAGGCCTAGCCTTGCTTCACAACCCCAGGTTGTTCTACTGAGCCAGAGACTACACAGTGTACAAGGCCTTCCCCTCCCATCACAGCTAATATTAATACAGTAGCATCTATCCAGTGGTGTGGTTTAAGCCACAAGATCACTTGCATCACAGCAGGCCTTGTCTCAGAGCACATCATTGCTACCATCCTGGTCACAAGAGCAGCTTTCTGTGTGTTTAGGTGAAAAGTAACCCTTCCAAGTACAGGTAAGCTTTTTTGCTCCTATCCTTGGCCCTTAGTTTTTCTAACCAAGGAAGGGGAGAGTGAAAGACAATCAGTTCTTAGGTTTGTTCAGTTCTTCTCTGATTATGTGGTCTTAAAGCAAACTTGAGGGGGCTGGGGATTTAGCTCAGCGGCACAGCACCTGCCTGGCAAGTGCAAGGTCGTGAGTTCGGTTCCCGGTATCGGAGAAAAACAAAAACAAAAACAAAAACAAAAAAAAGAGCAAACTTGAGGCAGAGCTATAGGAGCAAAGCTTGGTGTCAGATTTCCAAATCCACGCTCAGCTAATGGTCTGTACTCTTTGGAGACCAGGTAGGAAGCCAGAGGATTTCTTTGTCCAATAGAGGACTTATTTCCAGCCCTTATCAAACTTCCTAACCACAGGATTTCCATTCTCCGGCAACTGAGAATGTGACTTGAATCCACTTTAAATGACCACTGCAGGGAAGACATTGAGAAAAAGAAACCAAAAGAAGCCAGAGAACCACCCACTGCTCTGCAGAGAGCAGGTAAGCTGGGCAGAACAGCTTCCAAAGCTAATGTAATAAAATCAACATGGTACTGGCTAAAAATCAGACCTAAGGATAAATGAAACAGACTGGTAGAAACAGACACAACCACAAACACACTCAGCCACCTAATCTTTGACAAATGGTCAAACAAACTCACTGGAAGCAAGATAGTCTCTTTAATAAATGGTGCTGGAAAAATTGGCTTGCCGCTTGCCAAAGACTGAAAATAGACCCAAGTCTATCACCGTGAGCCAAACTCAAGTCAAAATGGATCACAGATCTCCATATTAAAACAGAAACACTAAATCTATTGGAAGAGAAAGTAGATAAAAATCTTGAAGACATAAGGGTAGGCAGAGAGAGTTCAGGAACAAAAACCAAACCACACTGGAAATACTTCAAAGAATCAACAACTGGGACCTCATCCTACTGAAAAGTTTTTGCACATCTAAAGAAATCACCAGCAAGTAAAAAGAAAACCCACAAATTGGGAAAAATTTTAGCTGATTGTCCCTCAGACAAAGGTCTTCTATCTAGAACATGTAAAGAATTAAAAAACATCAACCTCCCCAAATTCAAAGACCCAATCCTAAAATGGGCATCTGAGATGAACACACACTTCTCAGATAAAAAAATACAAATGGCAAATGAATACATGAGAAAATATTCAACATCATTAGTCATTCAAGAAATGCAATTAAAACAACATTGAAGTTTCATCTTACCCCGGTAAGAATGGCTATCATTAAGAAATCAAGCAATAACAAATGCTGACAAGGCTGTGGAGAAATAGGAACTCTTCTCCACTGCTGGTGGGAATGCAGACTGGTCAAACCACTGTGGAAAGCTTTCTAAACTAATGATCTGAAATGCTGGCATCACGTTTCACATTGAAGTACCATGACAAGCTAAAGTTAGGGGAAGGAATCTGCAAAATGAAAATAACAGCCTGACTGCCTGGAATCACCAAATGCTTGTCCACTTAGACTTGGATATCACTGAGAGCTGTTATCACATCAGTTACATTTCCCCGAGGCCCACAGCACTACAAACATCTGATCTTGCCAAGAGACCTGGGTCTCTTTCCCTCTATCTGGCACTCCTCATTATGTTTTTCTGCCACAAAAAGCATTCCTTGGAAAATCAGGCCCATAGACACATGTCCTGTTGTACAAGCAGGAGTCAGGGTTTGGGAGAAATTGTGGGAGTGTAGTAACTATTATAATGGTATTGTCTTACTAGTCCCAGAAGTGAAATGACATGGTCAGAGACTACTACCACAGGGACAAAGGACAAAGTCCAGTACCCTAAGCCATGATTTGTGTGTTCTTCTGAGACAGTCAGAGACTTAGAAGCAGTGTTTGCCAAAAACTGTGGCTTTTCACTTGAACCTACAGGTGCTCAACAGTTAACTAAAAGCAAAACAAAACTCATTTTGTTGTGTATGTTTTATTTCTATTTTGTTTCTTATTTTATTTTGCATGTTTTATTTCTCCTTTGCATGTTTTTTTTTATTTTATTTTAAGGATAAAAGGAGGGAAACAGGGTCTGGGGATTTAGCTCAGCGGCAAAAGCGCCTGCCTGGCAAGTGCAAGGTCGTGAGTTCGGTTCCCGGTACCGGAGAAAAACCAAAAAAAACCAAAAAAAC
>NW_004955481.1:9035462-9117005 GCF_000276665.1 Chinchilla lanigera
CTCTAGTTGTGACCATTTAAATATAAAGGCCTCGAGTTTATCTTTCTTTACAGCTGAGTAATATTCCATTATATAAAAGTACCATAATTTTCTTATCCAAAAAACTTTAGAGTAAGATGTGTTAATTGCTTAGGAAAACTTGGCAAGACAAGGTTTACTAGGCCTAAATTTACCTAATCTCATCCCCTTTGAGGCTGAAGACACCAAGATAAAAGTAACTAAAATAATTTCCAGGATTTCCTGGGATATTAGCTTACCAACTTTTATAATGTTCATTTCCAGGCTTTCCTCCTGAAAGGTTGTCAAAAGTTTCCTGGTATTGTCCCTAGTCATCTGGCTTCTAAAAACCCAGAGTCACAGAAGGCTTCAAGCAGACGCAGTTGTCTTCTGGAAACTAAATTTCCCCACAAGTCATGTGGATTCCTCTGGATCTATGGAAACCAGAACTGAGATAATGATGAACTAACTGGACCTGGCCCATCTCAGCTAATCTTTAAAGACTGATCTTTTTTGTGAGGAGGCTAATCTGATCCTTTTCATCAGAGTGCCCCCTTCTGGTATACACTGGAGTCCTTCCCCTATCTTCTCTTTCTTTTGTTAGAGGACCAGCTTGATCTAAAGGCAGAGTCCCTTACCATTTTTTCTGATTTGCATTAGAGGTTTTGCCTGTAAATCCATACTGTTGCTTTATTATTAATTTATATCACCACTGAAGCAAGGATCTGTGCTAACTTTTCTACACAGATGAACACAGGGCCTCTATGTAGCAGACACAAGGGAAATTTTTCCCTGACCTCAGGACAGGGCTACTCTAATACCTCACCTTGAGGAAGTTCTTGGCTCTTGGCTTATTGATCTGGCACCCAGAAGATATATCCAGTCTCCTTGGGAAAGGGTTGCTCTGTTTTCTGCCAGGCTTTCAGTGTAGATTGTCTGTTGGTCCATAGCAAACCCTCTAATGATTAGAAAAGAAAATATAGGCCTGGGCTGGCAGGTTTACTGATGAATGAACTGTACAGATCAGACAATGAAAGGGCTATTGTCTAGCATGAAATCTGACTGGTATTGGGAATCTGCAAGAGGAGGGAGGATGGAAATAAAATTGGAAATTGGAATAATGGAGAAAATAAAACAAGCATTCAGGAAGCTCATGGTCAGGACCAGAAATAAAGAAAAAGAAGGCAGAAGCAAGCATGGATGCATAGTGCAAGGGTAGCTGGGAAAATGTCCCTAAAATGCTCCCAAATTGGTGTTTCATGCAGTTTTACTTAAATACCCAACACTTCATAATTTCCAACCCTGCACTAACTGTCCACTACAGGGAGCAGGTCCACAGCAAGTAGGAAGCCCAGGTACTCTGTGTTCTTACCTTCTTAATAGTACAGGGGACAGCTTGCCTTGATGTGTATGTAGGAGGGAAAGAGTTTTATTAGGTCAGTATGTTTTATACTACATTGTATTCTGGAGCTGGGAGTGAGGGACAGATATCTCCAGCTTCGGCCTCCCATAGACCACTTCACTTGCCGGCTGATACATTGAGACTCCCCCTCTGATTTCACTCTGGGAAAAGCATTCATAGCTAAATAGAGGCTTGAAAATCACAGACCACCACCATCTTGCTGTGCCATCCAGCTTTGTTATCTTCTGAGCTAAGACCCCTTAGAGTCCTTCACTCAGCCAAAGTTCTAAATTTAATACCATGCTGAGCTGTAAAAGAATTAACAAGGTTTAGAAATGTACAGGGTTTTTCAGCCTCTGGTTGGAATTCCAGCCACAGTTTGAGCCTGCAGTTAAATGCTGCTTGGATTGTTGAATTTACTCATTTCTCTAACGAGGAGTTTCCTCTCTTTCTGCTTTTTCTACAGAAAGCATTTTAGTAAATGGCAAGAGGATCCAGGACAGTGATCCAACTCAGAGCATTTCCTGTTCTTAGATGGAGCACAGCTGCACCTTCCCCCTTTCCTTCCATCCTCATTAATCTCAGCAATAAATGGAAAATGTGATCAGTCCTGGCCCACCGGTTTCCTTTTTCACTTCTTGGAAAGCTATCCAGGACTTAGTGCCTACTCTGCAAATTTTGAAACTAATTTCATCATTCCTTGACCATGACTTTGCCAAGAAATTCTTTTTCACCTCCCAAACTCTCCCTCCTGTACACCAACAGGTCAATAACTATAGAAATCAGGTAAAGCAGCCATAGTAACAGAGTGACCAGGAAAAAGCCTTCAACCTTCAACCCTCACCCTCTGCTGTTAAGGTCCCCCATCGTCTTTCTGTGCCAGCCGCTCACAGGACTGTTCCCAAGTGCTCCATCAGCTGGGTGAGGCCCCTCCCACCCTGAAAGGATGCTGAGCACCTGGATGACAACCCTATCCATAAGGGTTCTCAGAATTGGATACAAACTCTGCACTTTAAATATGAGGATATGCTTCAAAAAGAATGAGAAGTGGCCATGCTGTCCATGGCACAAGGCAGAACTGGAAGTCCAGGCCACCTAAACCAGTCTCTGGGTTTTTACCTGGACACCAGCTTTATTATATAAGTAATTTATTATAGTATACAATGTATGTTGTATAAATTATTAATAATTTATTACCTTATACAAATCTGGACTCTCTCCCACTGAAGGATGCTTCCTAGCCAACCACTACAATAGCTTCCAGAATATTTTATCTCTAGTCGTTCCCATTCAATCTGCCTCATACTTAGTCCCATTCTCAATCCCTTTCTCAGCCTCAGAGAAGTACCCAGCAAGAAGTACCCAGCATGTGAATTAAGACCTCAGAGAAAGAGAAGTGACAATGGGATACCTGGTCAGGTTGCGGGTTTCAGTGAAGATGTGTAAAGGGTAGAATGAGATCAAGGAGAGGGCTCCATGGAGCTGGTTCAGGATGGATGGGGGAAGAATGGGCAAGAAGCAGAAATCTTGTCTGGCTGAATTTTGACCCAGGAATGGGAGAAAAGTTTTGAACTCTCAGCATGAAAGCTTGGAGCCATATTTTGGAGAATTTTAAGAATCAAGATACATAGCTTGGGTTTTATTCTGAAGGTGACAGGGAGTCCCTAAGAGTGTTTGAGTTAGCAGGAAAGGGAAGTGGCCCAATCAGAAGTATTCCTGGAGAAGAGGATGCCAATGGCTATGGAAGGATGCGGGGTATCTATAGGAGCAGGTTTTTGCAATGATCCAGGTGAGAAGCAATGAGTAGAATGGAGAAGAGACAGCACCTTATAGAAAGAAAATAGGGTATACTGGGACTCACTGAAGATATTCAGTCATAAGGGCTGAGTGGGAAGGCCAGGGAGCCAGATCCTAGAAGCTGCTCCCTAAGTACCAGAGGATTTTCCCCTCTGTCACTGTCCCTCTAAGCCCCAGTAAAGAGATTTGGGATCATGTACTCAGAGTCAGGGCCCCTTCTTCCTGGACAGCCATCTGGCATTCCACTGTAGTAGGTGAGCTCATCTAGATGCTTTCTCCAAAACGGGATGCACTAGCAAGTCAACCAACCTCTTATCAGGAGTAATTACCAGCTAATAGGGCCCACGCCTGCAAGTCTTGCGGAGAGATACACAGCTTCTGCAGATGGTGGTAAATGCAAAAGAACAGAGATTGGAAGAGTCCTTGCCTACAAAGGAACAGACATTGGTGCCAGTTCCAGAAATGGCACTGATCTCTGAACACTGGAGCATACCAAGTTCTTCTCAG
This sequence comes from Chinchilla lanigera, assembly GCF_000276665.1. NCBI lineage: Eukaryota > Metazoa > Chordata > Mammalia > Rodentia > Chinchillidae > Chinchilla > Chinchilla lanigera. The sequence goes on from NW_004955481.1 coordinate 9,039,166, forward strand.
TTTTCCTCTTCAATAAATGAGGATGAGGTTGGGTTGCTACCAGGAAGTGCGAGCACCTGACAGTTAAGCTTACAAATTCCCTCAGTTCTAGGAGCTGTTTCTCTTAGCAGACAGTATAACGTGCACTGGCTAGGGAAGGGTTAGAAGGAAAAGTACTTCAAATCTGGCCTCATAGATCAGTCTGTGACCTGGATTACTAGGAATCCATACCCAGCTCAGTCATGGGGTCTAAGACAGAGATTCTTTTTTTTAAATTAAAGTTTTCTAAAATGTAGCCAAAGTCCTGGGAGCAATTAGAAATCAAAGAACTTTATTCATCCTAGTACTCTATCCAATAGTTTTTTCCGTCTGCCACCAAGTTTATATCTCTAAACACCAATCAAAACACAGCCCTAAAACTCCAGGCAAGTGTAAGAGCACACAGTAAAGTCAGAATAAAAATGACTAATGTGTCACAATGTACAATGACTCTGAAGAACGTCTGGCACTAGAAAAGTCTTGGGAAGAGGTGGGGAATTGTGGTGGGCAGTGAGTGGTGAAGCCCAGCTTCAGGTAGAACTTCCCTGCGCTCTCTTTGTAATGTTGATCTCTTTATTTTGCAAAAGTCCTTGGCCTATGTGTCTGCAATTCCTTAGCACAGACCTTCCAACTCAAAGCATTAGAGGTGTTGGCATCACCTGTGATGGAGGAAAGTTCCCAGCAGGGATCAGAAACCAAATATGATGAGTTACACATCACTGAGCATACCAACCTCAAATTTTCCTTCAGGCTGTGCCTCTATATTACACAGTTAGGTAAGCACGAGCAAACTATTTTTCTTCCACATAACTCAGCTCACCTATACAATAATATACTTTTGCATAGCCTGACAGCTTCCAAATTAGCTATGAACCAAAATAACCAGGACTACTTCTGAAAGCAAAGATTTCCAGCTTATCACGAGATTCTGAGTCAGAGAGTTGGGCTGTGGGAAAGTGCCCCATCGGGGTTTTAACCAGTTTCCTCAGGTATCCTAAAGTGTAGCCCAGTCTGAGACTGCAGCAGTGGGTGCTCTCTGATGCTCCTTTGTACTCTCATGTTTGGGATCTGCCCTCTATAGTATTGAACTTGCAGGTGGTCTTTGTAAAGACATACTCAAGACCTACCTTTGCAACTGCTCATTTTCCAGTTGTCTCACTGTGGACCAGCTGTGTGTCTTTTTCCACTGTTCCTTGTATACTAATTGTGTGATCTTTGAGCATATCTGGGACAAAAGTGAAAAAGTTCACCAGAACTAGTGATTCCCAAGGCATTCTTCTACCTGACCTTGACACATTTCTTTGGAATCACTGACCAGAGAGAATCCAGATTCTACAGCAGAAAACTCATTTCTTTTCCAATGCTAATTTATTTCTGTCCACCATTAACTCATGCTTTAGACAACAAACTCATTATTCACCAGCTCCTAAACTACAAGCAAGTTGTCCGATCTGCTTTAGATAACTGGTAACTAAGAAGCCATTACTAAGGAAGAGAGAGAAGGCAGAATGACTACTTCCCCAGGGAAGTGACTGACCACAACAGTTGCAACACTTGAGCAATCTTAAGTTTCATTATAGCTTTGCACATTAAGGTTCCTCAAGTCCAGATTAAAATCAAAACCAAAGGAAGGGAAATTACAAAGTTAAAGGGACTTGATAACTTCAATCTCTGAACTTTCTGCGTAGACTAGGCATGGTGGGTCTCATACCCACAATCTTTCTCCTGGTTCTTCTAGGACCCAGAACATCCTTCATCACTTGGTGTGAGGATGCTGGGACTTCACGATTCCATGTTTCCGGAAGACCTTCTTATTCCCTTAATTAGAGCACAGGCATTCCTGAAGACCTATGTCTACTACACGTCTTCTTCAGGAAACATGAAGGCAATTAAGGGAATTCTTCTGTTTGGTGGGTCACATCTTGGGTCTCATCCTAGCATCCTTTGGTCACTACATTCCTCTCATTATCAATCCATAATAGCTAACCCTTTAAATATTTACTACATACTAACAACTCACTATGGAATGTCCTTTTCTTGTATCAACTCATTTAACTCACACCCATTTTGCAGATAGGAAAACTGAGGGTTAGAGCTTCAAAATAAACATCCAAAGCATCCAGACACCCAGATGCTGGCAGCCTGCTCCAGAGTTCATAATCTTAGTAACTCTTTTGCCTTTCCTAGGGCTAAGCTGCAAAGAGCTCTTCTTTGCCCTCTTTTTCTGTTTTCTTTGCCCTAAACATCCAGGTCTCAGATTAAATAAATACATAAGAAAATAATCAATCATGGGAGAATGAAATAGAGGGAGCACAAATATTTCCTGGCTCAGAGACAGCCAACATGTCATAGAGCTTTATTCATCTCTAATCCTGGGCCCATGAGGATATCAGTAAAAAATCATATCATTATTTCTTGTAGATCATGAAAGGCTTCATAGCCTTTTCTTACAAAGTTCATGACTTGATCACTGGGTTGAAGGCTGTTTTTCATCCCTGATCGTGTGTATCCCTGAATGTTACATACGAAGCAAGTGGACCTAAGAGTATCTACTCAGGCCACATGCCAACTTAGAAGGCAAAGAGGAATTTTGCCTGTCTGCTTGCCATAAATTCCCTCCCTTCTTACTAATTCATAAATGAATTTCAGTACTACTTCTGTTTCTGGCCTCCAAAAATATCTTTATATCAAGGCATATCACTGGAGAACAGAAATATCCTGGGCTTATTCTGTGGGACCCTGGCCTTGAATATACATCGGAGGTTTTTATAGACTTACTTCCCAAATCAAACTTAATTGTGTGAGTCAGTGTTACGTGATGTAATGGGTAGGGGACTGTCCCAAAAGCTTTTTTGAAAGGGTTTAAGCTTCTTCTTGCTGGAGGAAATCCTGAGGTCAGGGATAAGTTTCAAGTTCTGTCACTGCTGTATTGTCAAAAAATGACACAGTGTGAACAAAAAGCTGGACTAAGCAAGAAAGACAAGTTCTAAAGTCTTTATAAATAAATAAAAATAATTGAACTCCTGATCTAAGAAGACTACAACAAAATTTACAAGATTAAAACATGCACTTAAAAATACCAACCAGTAAATAAAAATAAAATTTAAGCCGATACTGGAATGGCTTTTACAATATACTTTTTAATTGAGGTAGTACTTACCTGCAATAAAGTTTGATGAAATTAAATCAATATTGCATAAGAACATTCCCATTAACCACCTAGGTCAACATCTGTAGAACATTTCTAAGCCTCCCAAAGTCTCCCTCATGCCTCACATCAGTTAATACCCCGAAAAGGGAATCTGAGTCTCAATTCTACCATTACAGATAAGTTGTGCCTATGCACAAAATAATACTTTTATTAACAAAGTGTCATACATTTTAAAATAATAATGCATTCATTTTCTATTGCATCATGATAAATTACAAGGTGAGTAACCCTATCTAAATTCCTTAGGGCCAGAAGTATATTAGACTTCAGTTTGTCACATTTTTAATAATTGCATATACTTTGCCAGTAAAATTCTTAATCTAAAAATCTAAAGCCCAAAATGCTCCAAAATTCCAAACTTTGGATCATCCACATATCATGTAAAAAGTTTGAGGTTTTGGACCATTTCAGATTTGTAGATCGGGAATGTTTGACCTATATCACAAAATTAGTGGCTCAAACAACATGAACATATCATTTTACAGTTCTAAAGGTCAGAGTTAGACATGAGTCTTACCAGACTATATTCAAAGTGATGACAATGCTGTGCTCTTTTCCAGAATAGGAAGGTTAATTTTCCTGGCCCTTCCTAGTATGGGTAAAGTTCTATTCTTTAGGTTATTAGAGGGAGATATTCATTTTCTTGATGACTGTCAGCCGACAACATTTCCTGGCTTCTAGAAGCCTCTGTATTCCCCGACTCATCAGTCCTTCTTCCATTCTTAAAGCCAACAACAGCAGGCCAAGTCTCTCTCACACTTTGAAACTCTTATCCCTCCAGCTCCTCTTTCTGGTGCAGTAGAATCAAGTCTCCACTTTTCAGGACTTGTGTGATCAGACGGGACCCACCTGGCTAATCTAGGACACTGCTTATCTCAAGGTCTGGATGCTAGGGACAATGCAAAGACCCTCTGGCTATGAAGGATGACAGACTCACAGATCCAAGGGAGTAGGAAATGGACATTCAGAATGCCCACCACAAGTAAACATTATTCAGGGTAAAACTTTCTAAAATGCAGCATGGTGACATGTATTAAAACTTTATCTTTTATACATTGTGATGTATTAATTTCAGAGTTACAAAAATAAAGATATGGTGAAGGTTTTTAAACTTGGCTTTTCATCATAATGTTAATTAAAATTGTTTTTCAAGTGGAAACAGAAATAATATATATGCTCAACTATGGTGGCATGGTATATTGTATAATAAACCAATAGGAAACCTTTAAAATTTAAGCAATTAAAAATATTGAATGACTCAAGAGAGTATTGAGCAATATTAAGTGCAAAAATGCTGCAAATACAATGACATATGCATTATGATATACACAGACAGACTGAGATAGAGAGAGAAGAAAGCATACAAACATCACTCTGGTTCAATCTTGTGTTTAAAACACAGTGTCATGGTTTGCCCAAGCTGGAAGGATTTTCCACATTCTGGATTTGCCATGCTAAAACCAAAAGTGTCCAGGCCAACAAAGATAAGTTGGTTACCCTAAACACAGACAAATTCTGTCCTTCTTACTTAAGGCATTTCTGTGTGTCTTTTATGTGTGCTACAGGGATCATACAATCATTTAGGAGTTATTAAAAGTCTTTCAACGGTCTCATTTTGAGTCAGGGCCTCAGAAACATTTCAGAAGCTATTCCTAGACATATGGCAAGCCCTCAACATGCTTCAGATAAGTGATGGAAGTTTAGTGTCTTCCACCAGTAAATGAGTAGCCACCTCTTGACCTGTGAGGGCAGATGCCTGCTGAGGCACAGCTTTCTCATGGACCACAGCTGCCATGGGTCAGCAAAAGAATCCTGCCTTGCCTCTGATTATGTACCATTCAAGAAATCTCAGCAATTGGAAAGGGAAAAGTAAAAACCAAAATAAAAACCACAAAGCTGAAGTTGAGTTATTAGGAACTGTCGGTCATTATAGCAATGTCTTATTTAAAAACCTTCTTGTGGGCATGGCCCTTGAACTGGTGTGGCAAGTCACATGGGAGAACACACCAGTGCTTGCAGGTTTCTGCAGGGGCATGCTTTCCTAACTAGTTCAGGCTGTACAAAGCAGTAACATTGCTGTCCATTATACTGATCTGAAGATTCTACAACTGGCCTAACATACTGCCTTCTTATTTTTAAAAATGTACAATAATTTTAACTGTTATTTTTTATACAAAGGTAATAAAATGTTTGGTTTAGAATATTATGGACTATAGTACATGCTTTAAGTCAAGTAAATGATTATACTTGTTACAGTTTTTTTAAAAAACTTATGTAAACAAAACAGTAACTGTTTTATATCTAACATAGAACTTTTAGTAACACAATGACTCCCTCACAAGGCTTACTTAATCCACAAGCTGTTATCTACATAAACTTAATTGTAACATTAATAAAGAATAAAATGAAAATGTCATCCTAACTACCAATTACCAGCAGTGTCCATTGAGGGCTTTACAGTAATTCCCCACCTCACTACTGATATGAATAGCTTCATTCATAGTGTTCTCTCTTATTTAGATAAGCGTCACTTGCAAGTGTGTAGGGCTTTCTCCTTTTTTGACAGTAATAATAAAATATGTTTCATTCAGAAAACTTTGGTGACCATTAAATATTAGAAAGCCATTTAGCTCCACCACTATGCTTTAAATTAAAATTGAGATTTTTTTAAAGGAGTGTGAAGACCTTGGAACTGTTTCATTTAGGGATATCACATCACTTCTTTGCAATGCTTAGCTGACCAACATGGAGAACATATGACATGTGGTGGTGACTGGAGATGGCTGACGATATCTTTAGTTCATGTTCCACACCATCTCAGAGAAAAACAAGAGCCAAATGATCACTGTGGTCAATGCAGTGTAGGAATTGACATTCCAGGCAGAGGGTTTTTAGAACTAGGACAAGAATTTCTGTGTGCCTTCTCCTGCCAGATTAACCAGGGATGTTCCCAATGCTACACGTTCTAGTCATCCAACTGAGGGGACAGAAGAACCGAGCCCCTACTCTGTCACTGGTGAGGAGACTCTAAAATCTGGACCAGAGGTGCCCTACAGAATGCTGTGCCATGACACACCACACTGTTCCATGCACCGCAGTTCACAGAAGAGGCACTGGGCTTAGCCTGGCCTGGACAGCGAGCAACATGGTTGCTCTGCTACATGACATCCAGGACACATCAGACCTTTGCCTTCTTCCTTAACTACTCCATCAATAAAGTTACAATAATAATATGTGCATTCATGAGATACGGTGATTCAACAGACAAACTTCCATTTCACCTCTGGTTCTTCAAGCCACATGTCTCAGATAATGTCAGCTTGGTGGTCACCAGCAAGGATAGACCAAGGTGAGGCAGTGCCCAGAATCTATACTATCAAGCCAAGAAGGCAAAATAATGATAAATAGCCCCCAAATAGCCATCAGAGCATGCCAGGGGACTCAAAATAATCCTGCCTGCCTCTCCTTATAACCAACCCTTACCCCAAAACACCATTTAGTAGTGTGCCAAAAATTCCAATTGATTCCATAGAGTTATCAAAAATAAGAATAAACATCACCGTATAATTTATTGATCTCACAAGGCTCCCCCTGTTGTACAAAAGTAGGCACTGAATGGAGACTAGTGATACTAAGACCACATGGGGTAAGCTACCTGTTCCCGGATTCAGATAGAATCTCTCCCTGTTCCCTTTTAAAGATATATCAAGCCATCATCCTTGAAGTCACATACTCCAACAGGACAATGAATTGCTTGGTCCTATGACATGAACTGATAGACACAAAAGTGAAGATTCAGGACCTCCACAAAAATGAAGACTTTACTAGAGACCAAACAAGAGGCCCAGTGCATAATTATACATGGTGACTGCCTCTGAGTTCTGGCTTTGGTGTTTTACGAAATCATCAAAGTGACTTTGGTAGAATTTTTTCCCCATCTTATGCCTCAGCTTATCTGAAAATGAGGCATTTGATGTAGATTAATGGATCCCAGAATGGCCTTGGTTAAAAGCCATCTTGCCATTTCAAGCAATTTACAAGAAAAACTTAAGGTATCATCTCTAAAGATCCTTGCTGTATATTTTGGGCTGGATAAAGGCATCCCTTTCATATTTTCACTAACTGCCCAGAGCATCCTCATACTGCAGGCATCCTGGGGACCACTGCATTACCTTGTCTTAGAGGTTACTAGGCACTTCAGTGCACTTTTCAGAGTTGTTCTTTCTTTCTAGCCAGAACTGCATAATAGGTTTTATTCTGACATGACCAATCGCCAGTACAAGCTTCTCATGGAGCAGCTGTATATGCAATAACGAATCATTTTACCTCTGTAATTATTTCTTTTAGTTGTAAGGGCAAAAGTATGAACCAATTAAATGCAAATGCCTCTTTCAACTCCTTCTGTAATCCTGTGACTTTTAAGTCGCCTTAGAACAGAGCTGAAAAATGAAAGCAGAAACCTTAATTCATCAGCAAACATTTCCATTTCATCACATTCTTGAGAACCAGGTAAGAATCCAGATCAGTTTCTATTTCCTGCACTCCATTCACACAGAGTTTTCTTTTCCTGATCAAGGACTCCCTTTCCTGACCACTGAGCTATAGGCAAGTTTTCAGAAGTGTTTTTAAAAAATTCTTACTGGAAAGCTGCCAGAAGAAATGAAAACAAGCAAAATGACCACTTCCCCAAACAACACAGGCACATGTTTGGACAGCTGTTGAATTACACGGCATAAAGTTTCACTTTAGCTAATTAAATTCCTTGAATTCAGTTTTAAAATAAAGAGAGAAATTGCATAAGCGAAATGTCTTGCCAAATGCCACCTCCAAACTCCCTGTAAACTGGGATCCTTGTGCCCCTGGGATCTTGATCCTCATTCTGGGGTCAGACCCCCATTCTGTCTGAGGCTCCAAAAGATTCTACTCTTCTGGTTTACGGCAGGATCCGAGGATCTCCCTTTTCCCTGTTTCTGAGAGACGTTTTTGTTTGTGTGTCTACAGCACAGGCATTCCCTGAGGCCCAGCCATCCCACATATCTGCATTCACTTCTCCTGTAGACTCTACTTGTATCTTATTTGACTATTGATTGCAGCTAGTTTATTGATGCCTCACTATGTACTACTCATTTTCAAAGCAAGTTTTGGGTGTCAGAAAATTTAATGTTCACCGAAACACCATTTCCACACAAGAAGATTAAATAGTCCCATTGGTTGATCCTTGCTATTATTTCCTGTGCTATTCGAGTCCTGTTTAGGATGTCTGTGCCTGTGCCTATGGCTTCAAGTATTTCTCCTATGGTTTCTTCTAGCAGTCTCAAAATTCCAGTTTTTATATCTAGGTCTTTGATCTATCTTGAATTGATTTTGTATAGTATGAGAGATAAGGCTGTAGTTTCAATCTACAAATGTATATACAATTTTCCCAGCACCACTTATTAAAGAATCTGTCTTTTACACCAATGTCTATTTTTGGCTCCTTTGTCAAGAGTTAGACCGCTGTAGTTGCTTGGGATATTTTTGTGCATCCTATATGCGGTTTCACTGGTCTATGTGTCTATCTCTATGCCAGTATTGTGCTAGCATTATTATAGCTTTATAAGATAATTTGAAATTGGGTATTGTGATGCCTCTAAACTTGTTCTTGTTGCTTAGGATTGCTTTGGCTATTCTGAGTCTTTTGGGTTTCCATAAAACTTTTAGGACTGTTACCCCTGATTCTATGAAGAGTGTCACTGGAATTTTGAGGGAGATTGCATTGAATCTACAGATGTCTTTGTCCTTGCAGCACAGTTTAACAGTAGCCAAGATATGGAGCCAGCCTAGGTTCCCATCAACAGAGGAATGGATAAAGAAAACGTGGTATATCTATACAATGGTGTATTATTCAGCCATAAAGAAAAATGAAATTTTGTCATTTGCAGGAAAATGGATGGATCTTGAGATAATCATGTTGAGCAAAAGAAGCCAGACTCAGAACGACAAATATTCCATGTTCTCCCTACAGTGTAGAATTCATAAAAAATGACAAGAAAAACAAAAGGAAACTGTTATTTGACAAGAGGAAGGGAATAAGGCAGAGAATACAAAGGCAGGCACTGAGGGGATAGATATGATTAAAGTGTGCTATATGTACTGAAACTCCCTTAAAATGTGAAACTAGCAAGGAGCATATGAGCAAGGAGGAGGTAGAGGTGACAATAATGAAAATAGGTTATGTGCATATATGAATCTGCCAAAATAAAACCCATTAATCAGAATCACCAATTTTAAAAAGAATAAAAGAAAAACATCCTGTCAATACATGAATATGGGAGATCGGTTCATCTTCTACAATTTTCTTCACTTTCTTGCTTCAGAGTTCTGTAATTTTCATTTTAGGGCTTTTTCCCTCCTAGATTAGGTTGATCTTAGGGGTTCTTTTATGCCACTGTGAATTGAATTATTTTTCTGATTTCTTTCCCAGCTAATTAAGTATTGGGTCATAGAGAACCTATTAACGTTTAATGTTGCTTTTATATCCCACTGGTTTGCTGAATTTGTTTATCATCTTGAAAAGCTGGCAACCTTGAAAAGCCTTGGTATGGAGTCTTTAGGGTCTGAGGATAGTAAGCCTAAGGGTAATTTTGTGTCTTTCTTTTCTATTTGAGTATCTCTGGTTTCTTTCTCTTCTCTAATTGTTCTGGCTAAAATTTCAACTACTGTATTAAAGAAGAAGACTGGGAGTGGACATCCTTGTCTTGTTCTTGATTTTGGAGAAAATGCTTTCAGTTTTTCCCATTTAGAATGATGCTGGCTGTAGGTTTACTGTAAACATCTTTTATTATATGTTGGTATGGTCCTGCAATATCCAATTTCCTCAGGGATTTTATCAAAAAGGGCTGTTGAATTTTGTCCAAGTTTTTTTTCTGCATCAATTGAAATAATTATGTAAGTTTTATCCTTGAATCTATTTGTGCATTGGTGGATTGCAGTGTGTTGCATTGGTGGATTTGCATATGTTGAACCATCTTTGCATCCTTGGGATGAAACAAATTTGATCATGGTGTTGATCTTTTTAATGTGTTACTGAACTTGGTTTGCAAATATTTTATTAAAGATATTTGCATCTTTGTATGAATAAATTCAGCAAAGTAAAAGGATATAAAATCAACTTTAAAAATGAGTAGCTTTTCTATGACCAACAATGCACTGGCTGAGAAACAAATCGGGAAAACAATTCAATTCACAACAGCTTAAAAAAATAAAATACTTATAGATCAATCTAACCTAGGAGGTCAAACACCTCCACAATGCAAAATTCAGCACACTACAGAAAGATACTGAAGAAGATACTAGTAGATGGAAAGGCTTCCTATGTTTACGGGTTGGCAGAATTAATATTGTTAAATATCCATACAGCCAAAAGCAATCTACAGATTTGGTGCAATCTCCATTAAAGCGCTAATGCTATTCTTCTCAGGACTAAAAAAAAAAAAATGCTAAAATTTATATGGAAACCCAAAAGACCCAGAATAGCCAAAGCAATCTTAAGCAACAAGAACAAAGCTGGAAGCATCACAATACACAATTTTAAATTATACTACAGAGTCATAGTGACAAGAACAGCATGATACTGGCACAAAAATATACATGCAAGCCAATGACATAGAATAAAAGGACAAAAAATCCACACAACCACAACCATTTGACCCTTGACAAAGGAACAAAAAATGTACCCTGGAGACAAGAGAGTCTCTTTAACAAACTGTGCTAGGAAAACTAGATATCCACTTGTAGATGATTAAAAGATGGATGGCTATCTCTTACTGTATATAAAAAATCAATTCCAAATGGATCAAAGACCTAGGTATAAAATATGAAACTTTGGAGTTGCTGGAAGAAACATAGTTGTTCACTGGAAGCCACAGGCACAGGCAGAGGTATCAGGACTCAAAAAGTACAAGAAATAATAGATTCAATAAAGGGCACAGCATCAATTTAAAAGTTTCTGCACAACAGGGAAGGGACATAATGCAGGGGTAGCCTTCAGAAAAATCTGTACCAGATACTCTTCTGACAGAGGGTTAACATCTGGAATATACAAAGTGCTCAAAAAATAAAACAAAAAAATCAAATAAGCCCGTTGATGCATGAACAAAAGAATTGAAAATCTACTTCTCAAAAGAAGACATGCAAATGTCCAAGGAATATACAAAAAATTCTGACATCTTTAGCCATTATAGAAATATGAATCAAAACTTCACTGAGATTCCGTATTACCCCAGTTAGAATGGCTATCAAAAATACAATGAATAATAAATGCTGGCAGGGATAGGAAAGACCCTTCTACACTGCTGGTGGGAATGTAAATTAGTACAGCCATTATGAAAATCAGGACTTTATACATGATATGAAGAAATTAAATAACTTGTGCCTTTTCCAAGGCAGATATTAACTAGTTTTCTCCAGTACCCAAATTCAGACAGTTACCACCACCTGTTCTATCTCTCCTAGGACCGACAACAACAACAAAAACAGAGATGCTTTTCCTGCTGTTTTGTAGTGCTTCCACCACTCAGCTTTCTGATTTGATCCTTTGCAGATAATCATATATGAGTTAATTCAGAGATGAGCTTAATTATCACTTAATCCAGGCATAGTAACTGTATTACACAGGTAGCTATGCCCATGGCAAATCTAACTAGTCAATCACAGCATCATATTCAACAGATCAAGGAAGATCTTCCTGTTTTGTTTGCTTTTTCAACAAAAATTGCTGGTTATCTACCACCAGTCTAGAGGGCTGATATGTAATTGAAAACTTGCCAACACTGCATTTGTTAAATTCCCCTATTTTATATCAGTGTCAAGAACACTCACCATGGTCACATTGGCTAATGTTACTACCCATAGTTGTTGACTAAGTCATGACTAGTTCTAAGTTGCTTAACACTTGATTTCCTTTTTACTTTTACTACCCATTTTTGTTTCCCAGTAGCTATGGATTTTGCAGCTATTTCTATTGTCTGTTTATGAATGCACTTTGCACATAAAATCAGGGCAGGGGAGAAATTAATGGGTCCTGATGGTATTATGTAAAGTAGTGATTTTATTTCTGAATGAAAAATGCAGAGAAATCTGATCTCTAAGCCAACATAGCCCCCCACAGAGGTCAGCACTACAGGACACCCCTAGCAGAGGATCATCTCCCAAGAGACCTAAAAGCACACATCCTAGAGTGCTCAAATTCCTTCATGGATAGAGGAAATCCTGGTGACACTCCTGCATTCCACATACAGCAGATTCTTTAATATTAAATTTTTAAATGAGAAATAGATGAGGGACATGTTTAGGCATCTCTTCTGATTCAATAAAATTAAAAGTCACACAATTAAAGAATAGGAACATATCAATCACAAGAAAAAATAACGCAATAACCATACACATTTTAAAAGCAAATGAAATATAACCAAAATGATATTGTGCTTTTTTGTTACTTTATGTTGAAGTACCATTTATATGCAATAAGATGTAGATATTTTAAGTATGCAAGTCCAGGAATTTTATATTAAAAAGTTATTTAACCACAACTCTGATCAAAATATAGAATGTTCCTGCCTCCTACAAAAGTCCCCTCGGGAAATCAGTACCCACAAAGGAAACTATTCTGCCCTCTATTACCATAGGTTAGTTTTGTTCTTTAACAAGATAAATGTCTTCTTATTAGCAATTATTCAGATGTTTTTAAGACAAATGGATTCACATTTCCGGGAATGTGTAAATTTTCCAGCAGTGTAATAATTCAAGTAAGAAGCTTAATGATGTCTACAGATTTTGATTTATTAATATCTTAACTATGGAATTATATGAAGACATTAATAATGTTTCATCAGCTTTTTCACAAGTATTGTTTATAACTGTAAAAAATTAAAATTATGTAATTGCCAACTGTACAAAATGCTTAAATAAATTATAGTGCACTCATATATATAGACATCTGTGGAGCCTTTAAAGTTTAAGATTATTGAAGAATGTTAATGAATTATGAGAAGTCTAGACATGTTCATTGGAAAGGCAGGATAAGACCTTAGATTAGTGATGAGATTTTAGATACAATGCAAAAAATATGATCCACGACAGGAAAAATTGATAGGTTGATTTTATCAAAATCAAAATTTCTGCTGTATGAAGAAAACACTTTTGAAAGCACAAGCCACAGTTGAGGAGAAAATATTTACAGTACACTTTTTTGATAAAGGAGTTGTATCCAAAACATACAAAAACACTTAAACTCAGTAGTAAAAAAACCACCAAATTTTTAAATGGGTAAAAAAATCTGAAAAGACACCTCATCAATGAATATGTAGAAATGGTGAGTAAGCGTATAAAGAGATGCCCAATCACTTCTGTTTCCTTACTGTGACTTGGAAAGAGGGTGGAAGTCGTTAGTCCTGCCCTCAAAAGAAAAATATGCTGAACACGATGAGACTCAGCAACTCTTTTTAGATGTATCAGAGAATCGAAGTCATAAGGCAAACTAATGTCCCCAAACTGGAGAGAGAAGTACTGCGCATCAGAGCTTACCAGAAACAGAAGCCAATGAAGCCCAGAACTGTCAGCAAACCTTACACTGTAATTAGCAAACTACTGGGTCCGGAAAATGGGTTTGCCGGAGAGCTAAAACCCTCTGGGCAGCCCAATCTTAGGAAAAACCCATATCTGAGTATATTTTGCTTCAAGGAACTCCACCAGTTCTCACAGTAAAGATCAAAGACTATCAGGAAACTGTTTTGCGTTTTGAGAAGGGAAAAGGGAAGAGGTACCACTCTGAAACAAATTCAGAGGAAAGGCAGCCATTTTCAGAGGAAACGCAGCCAATGCTCAAAGCTTCTTATTTTCTACCTTTCCCAAAGGAAAACTCCTTTACCAAAACCTAACCTATATGGGGAAAGGGAAGTTCAAACTCAGATTCCCTGGCGTCCGGCCTCCCCCTCTAGGCTTTTTAGTAGTGGAAAGGAAGTTGAAATGCAACTATGAAGTTCACAACCAAGAGACAAAGGTTCACAAAAAGACTGAGACTTCAACATAGGATAGTAGAAACCTTTTCTTCCCCCAGTGTCCTGCCATCACATTAACAAGGATCTTGTATTACAGCTAAAAGGAGCACAGAGGGTTACAGCTAGAAAACTGCAATGCCCAGATTCTACTTACAAAGTTTGTAGAGAAAACCAGCCTTTTAGTCAAATAAACCCTGATACTAAAGACCTATTTTCCTGAATTCTTGTTACCAATGTATAATATGCCTAGCTTTCAGAAAACATTAAAAAGCAAGTTGTACCGTGAATAGTCAAGCAACAGAACTTGATTATGATATAACAAAGATTTTGAGCTTATTAGACCAAAAACCTAAAATAACTATAATTAACACTGTAACAACTCTAATAGGAAAAAATGGTCCAAGTGTAAGTACAGATGGGCAGTAGAAGCACAGAAATTGAAACTCTAATGAAGAACCACAAGGAAATACAAGAGATCAAAATCACTGTAACAGAAACAAATAATGTCTTTTATGGGCTCAACTAGCAGAGAGAGCATAGCATAGAATCAGTCAACTTGAAGATACATCAGTAGAAGCTTCTCAAGTTGAAACAAAAGGGGAAATAAAATGGAGAAAAGATGTAGCAGAATGTTCAAGAATGACACAGGACACATCTAAATATGTAACATGTGAAGATAGGAATAACAGAAGAGAAAAGAGAAAGAACTTGAAAAAATACTTCAAGCATTAACAGGTGTTATGGTTTGTGTCTAGATGTCCCTACAAAGCCTCATGCAGTCATGGGGCAGGCTTCTAGAGTTTATGATTGATTCATTGTCCAATGCTGGAATTATGGGTGTGAATATTATACCTACCCTGGGATGCGTAGCTTGCATACAATATAAGGCAAGAAAAGAGGCATGCTTTCTGCTGATCCTCTCTTTTTGCTCTTGTTGTTTTTGCTGTTTTCCAACGCCAGGAACTGTTGCCTTCTGCCATGTGCCACTCTGCCTTGAAGCCAGCTGAGTATAGACTGAAACCTCCACAAACTCTGAACTAAATCTTTCCTTCCTTAATCCTGGGCATCAGGTATTTTGTCTCAGCAACAACAGAAAAGTAACCAAGACAACAGGTAAGAATTTTTAAAAAATAATTATAGATATCCAATCTATATTATAGTTTAAGACTTCAACGCATCTCTATCCCTAATTGACAGATCCATCAGGAAAATAAGTAAGAATATAGATGAATTGAACAGTATCATCAATCTAATGATGGAGCTAGTTGACTTTCATGGACTGTTTTATCCAATTAAAATGTAGTACACATTCTTCTTAAATTACAATGTAACACTCACCAAGATGAACCACATGTTTTGTTACAAACAAATTTTTCAAAATAGAAATCACACAAAGTATGCTTTCAGACCCCAGTGGAATTAAACTAGAAATGAATTAATGAAAGATAGCTGGAAAATCCCCAGATACTTGGACATTAAATACATACTTCTAAATAACATGAGTTAGAAATGAAGTCTCGAGAGAAATTTTAAAATAGCTTGAACTAGATAAAATTTAAATTAAAATATAGATTACCAAAATTTGGGTGCCACAAAACCAGTGCTTACAAAGCAACTTATAATATTGATGTAAATATCAGAAAATAATAAAGATTTAAAATTAGCAATCTAACAAACCACCCTACAAAATTAGAAAAAGAAAAACAATATAAATCCATGCAGGCAAAGAAAGAATAATTGGAGCAGAAAAGAAGAAACCAATAGAGAAGATCAGTGAAACCAAAGTTGGAGGTTCTTTGACAAGAACAAAAGATAAATACCTAACTAGAAAAACCAAGAAAAAAAAATAGAGAAGGCACAAATTACTAATATCAGAAATTTAAGGGGGACCATTGTTACTAATGTCATGACCCTTAAGGAATAACAGAAAAATATTATGAAAAACTATACACCCACAAATTTATTAACTTAGAAAAAATAGACGTATTCTTTGAAAGACACACCTCACCAAAACTTATACAAGGAAAAACAGATTGTCCAGATATGTCCATAGTTATTTAAAAATAGCATAAATAATTAATAATCTTCCCAAAAGAAAAGTACTAGTACTGCTCAGCTGGTTTCACTAGTGAGTTGCACTAAATACCTAAGTCCCAAATGATATCAATTTCTATAGTTTGTTCCAGAATATAGAAGCAAAGGGAACAATTCCAAACTTAAATTCATCCAAATAGATAGAGAAGTAAAATTATCTCTGGCCACAGATGATATGATCTTGGGTGTAGATAACTCTAAGGATTCTACACAAAACAATGACTAGAACTAGTAAAGGAATTCAGCAAAGGAGTAAGATACAAAGTCAACACACTTCAGTTGATTTTTTATACACCAACAAAGGAAATAATAATAAATCCACTTACAATGCATCAAAAAAAAATAAAATAGGAATTTGGAAGAAGACAAAAGAGTTGTACAGTAGATGCTATAAAACACTGCTAAAAGGAATGAAGGAAGTTATTAATAAATGAAAACACATTCTACGTTCACGGATTTGAGGTCTTAGTTTTTGCTAAGATGTAAACACTGTCCAAACCGATCAATATATTCAAATTCCTGTTTAGCAAAAATAGGAAAACCCATTCTAAAGTTCACATAGAATATTAAGGGACCCAGAAAAGTCCAATCTTGTGGAATAATACAGCTACAGGATTCATACTTCTCAACACTTGGTATTTTTAATCTTTTTGGTAGTAACCATCAAACGTTCTTACAATTATATGGTAAATAAAACAGTGTGATACTGGCACAAAGATAGACATATAGACCAATGAAATAGAACTGAAATCCCAGAAATAAACCCTCACATATATGGTCAAATGATTTTTCACAAAGGCAGCAAGAATATTCAAAGTATTCAGCTGTCTTTTCAATAAATGGTGCTGTGAATACTAAAAAATATTCATATGTAAAAGAATAAACTTAGTCTCTTACATAACACCATACATAAAAATTAAATAAAAACAGACCAAATACCAAAATTTAAAAGTTAAAATTACAAAATTCTTGGAAGACAACATAGGACAAAAGCTTCATGACACTGGATTTGGCAATGATTTCTTAGCACCAAAGGCACAAGTGATGAAAAAAATGGACAAATTAGACTTCATAATAATTCTTTAAATTACACATCAAAGGACACTACCGGCAAAGTAAAAAGGCAACATATAGATTGGGAGAATATATTTGCAAATTATATACCTAATAAGGAATTGATATTCAGAATAAAAGACTCTAAAATTCACCAACAAAAGTAAATAATCTGATTCAAAATGGGCAAGAGTGTTCAATAAACATTTTCCCAAATACACATAAACAGGAAATAGCCACATTAAAAGATGCTCAACATCACTAATAAATAAAAAAATAAAAACCAAAATTATGATAAGATACTACTTCACATCTATTAAGATGGTTACTATGAAAAAGATAAGAAATACCAAGTGTTGGCAAGGATATAAAAAGCATGGAGCCCTTGTACACTGTTGAGGGGAATATAAAATGGTATTGCAGTTCCTTTAAAAATTAAATATACAATTATACACTGCAGCAATTCTAGGTATATATCCCAAGGAATTTAAAACAGCTATTAAAGATATATTTATTCAAACATATTCACTGCATTATCAACAACAATTAAAATGTTAGTGCTATCCAAGTGTCCATCATCAAATGGATGGAAAAGCCAAATACAGTGTATTCATACCATGAAATATTCATTAGCCTTAAAACGTAAAAAAATTCTGATATATGGTACAAAATGGATGACCTTTGAAGGCATTCACTGTGCTAAGGAAATAAACCAGTCAAGAAAGGTAAAAAACTTCAGGGTTTCATTTTTTTTTTTATTTTAAAGATAAAAGGAGGGAAACATTAACAGACATACAACATTTTACAACATATCACAAGCACAGTACAGACAATACAGAGTTACAAACAAAGTGGTAGGGAATTAACAATGGATGTTGTATTACATACTGATATCTTCAAAGTGGTTTCTCATGAAAACAGATATAGACATGCAATACTGGTCAGCCAAAGACTCATTGACAGTTTCTTTCAGCATAGAAATAGAAGACAGAAGAACAACCATGTTAACTGTCATGTATACACATACATACAAAATTTGTCCTTCTTTCCCTTCTCTTTTCCCACACATGGTTTCATTTATATGAGGTAGTTATAGAAGTCAGAATCATAGAGATGGTAAGTAAAATGATGGTTAGCAGAAGCTGGGGGTTAGGCCAAATCCAGTGTCATTACTCCCTCCACTGGGAGTAATGATATAGAGGTTTTGTTTACCAGACAACAAGAGTTGTGGAGATTGATTACACAACAGTATGAATGTATCCCGTGCCATGGAACTGCACACTTCCTGGCTAAAAGGGTAGATTTAATGGTATGTGTATTTGACCACAATAAAAAGAATACTAATTAATTTATAGAAGAAACAAGCAATGAAAGCATAAATAGACACAGGGTGCCATAAATGCATACTTAGTGAAAGGAGCCAGGCTGAAAGACTAAATACTATATAATTACAAATACGGCATTTGGAAAAAAACAAACCTATAGAGAGGAAAAAGACCAGTGGTAGCCAGAGATTTGGGGGGAGAGGGTAAGGGATGAATAGGAGGAACACAGGGGGTTCTGAGCCTGTAAAACTCTTACACAATATTGTAATGATGACACATAAGGGAAGGGAGTAGACAAGGTCAGTGGCTTTCCCACCCGGTTCCTTCCTTTTTGTTCCACTGTGTGTGAGCCAAGGGAGGCCTTTTGCAAACAGGCCCATTCTATCTGAATCTGGATGAAATATTTGACTTCTTAAATGATTTCACTTTAAGAGAAACTATATTTCCTAAAGTGTTTGGAACTACTTCGCTACATGATCGGCAAGTGCTAGGCCTTCATAAGAATCCAGGACATTAAGACTAGAAGATTCCTGGATTCCTTCATTCTGTCAGGGTTCTGTGGAGCTGCCTGGCCTGGGTTGTAGGAAGCCTGCTGGGTGTAGGGTTGCAGAGACTTGTGTGATGAGGAGCACAGGCAAAGCCTGAGGGCCCAGCCCAGGCCTTCTGGTATCCCACCAGGGGAAGCTCTTGGCTGTCTTTACTCTCTTTACTGAATGTAATGTCACTTTCTCTTTCCTGCAGATCATTTTCTGCTTCAAAGAAATCAATACTTCATAGTCCCATGTGGTCATTTCTTATACATTACTGAGCACAACCACATAACCTTCCACCTCTGTTCCTCAAAGTCTGAGTAAATGATAGGAACTGCACAGCTTCTTTCTCTTTATCTGTAAATCACCCCAGGGTCTGACGCCTAGTCAGTATATGCAGGGTCTTACTTCATCCTTCCTGGATCACGACCCTGCCCAATTTCTCTGCCCCCTATAAATGGCAGTCACAGTCACCAGAAGAGCAGAGAGGCTCAGACCAACCCAGAAACCTCCAGCTATCACAGCAAAGTCCACCTCCTCACTCTCCACCACGAAGGTCTCCGCAGTGCTTCTGTGCCTGCTGCTCACAGCTGCTGCCATCAGCACCCATGTGCTTGCTCAACCAGGTAATGTGCCTTCTCCCCCCAAGGTAACATTTTAACTACCACAGCTACTAACTTCCCATCATGAGTCATCCCAGACTTTCTGCATCGCCTGCTCTTTGAAGATGGAGAAAATGAGGTTAAAAGAGGAATTAGGAAGAGCCATTATGTCACAGCTAGTCAGAAACAAAACCAGAACTAAATGCCCAAGCCACTTAAATCAGCACCCATGAGGCCTCCAGACACCAGCTTTGGGAGGAGACTTTGACTGCAGCCGCTACATCAACAAGCTCCACATTATCTGAGTAAATGGCACAGAAAGAAGGACCATTTCTCCTAATGAATGGGAAGGACATTTCAGACAGTAGAAGAAATGAAGGAGCTATTGCTTCAGGTTTCGGATTTCATGTCATGGTCTGGTATAGCTTACAGTACAGTAAGAACCCAGAGGATTCTCAATGTAGGACACAAGTTGGCCCAAAAGCGATGGGGACAAGTACCGGGAAGCAAGGCCTCAGAACTTATGTTCCCTAGATTAGTAGATAAGATTTCTTCATCTGCAGTCAACAATAACCAGCCCATTACTATTGTCAGCAAATGAAACTGAATCAGCAGTAACATTTCACTGCTGGGATCTGGATGAAGGCACTGAACATGAGAGAAGTGACTTCAAGGACTTCTCCAGGCTTTCCCCTGCCTTATGAGTGAGCACTACAGTGACTGCTGTCTCACTTTTTATACAATTGTTTTCAGATTCAGTCTCCATTCCAGTCAAGTGCTGCTTTTCTATGCTTAAAAAAAGGATCTCCATACAGAAGCTGAAGAGCTAACAAGAGTTGCCAGCATCCACTGCCCCCAGGAAGCTGTGATGGGAGTGGATCATTCCTGGCACCCCTAGTTAAGTGCTCTGTGTTAGTAACAAGGGAGAGAAGTCAGGATTTATGAGCAACTGAGTCAAACAAGCTTAGTGTCTAATCCAAAGGGCCCCTTCACCTCATAGAGAAGTTGCGCCCATGAGAAGGAGTCCATAGCCATCCAGGCTCCTCTTCTAGTAACTTGGTGAGATTCTCCCAGCTCTTTTAGCCATGAAGGCACCTGCAGGGCTTCAGTTGGGATAGCATGACCAGGACTCCCTCCTGAGGCCTCTTCCTTCTACCTTTCCCCATTCTCTTTTCCAAGGGCTGATAGGGTCTTAGGGCCAGTGGATTACGCTCTTGAGCAGAATGCTCGAGGTGCTCCACCTAAACATGCCCTCTCAGGACCAAACTGAAAAAAGAAGTCTGTGCTAACCCCAAGGAGAAGTGGGTTGAGGATCTCATCAAGCACCTGGATCAGAAGCCCCAAACTTCGAAGACTTGCACTTTCACACCTGGACTGAGAGATAGTCAGAGCCTGAGAAAACCTTATCTATTTTCCCCTAGTGTCTCATATTGTCCAAAAAGAGGAACTTTTTAAATAATTTAAAACACAACATTTCTTAAATAGTTTTGATTATATTTAAATTATTGGTGTTTTTACTTTGTCTGCCAAAAATATGAATATAAAATACAAAATCCTAGTGGTGTGCATTTTTTTTCAACGAACTCCACTGAATTTTTGGAAAATTATCAGTTTTATCGCTCCCACATTCCAGTGAGATTATGAGATCTACCCATGGATATACAAAGTTTTCTGTGTTTGTACAGAATGTGTGATCCAGAATGTGTGTTTGTTTGTACTGTTATGTTCAAATTAATGTCATTACATAAGGAATTCTCAGAGAAAATATATATATGTAACTTTAAATTACTTACTCTTATTTTGCATGTGGTACAATTTAGCTTGGAGAGAGAACATAACAGCTGTGGGTAGTAGTTTGGGATGTGTGGCACAGCAAGCAGTTTGAGATCCTGCAGAAGTGTCTTTGGGCTGGGTTGGACTCAACTGAGATTCAGGGAGAATTTAGTAGGGCCAGACCAGACCATTCCAGCCCTGACACCACCTGCCTTTATACATTAGGATTTCTAAGTCCATTTCTTTTCTCACCACAGCTATCTATCCAAAATCTCTCTCTTGATCTTTTGCAACAGTCTACAAAATGTTTTTCCATAACCCCTAGTTTTCTCCACCTAATTAATTCTCAAAACCAGAGTAATATTCAAAGTGAAACAAGACCAATGAGGAAAGTAGGTGTCTGTATCCCACATTTATGTAGGGCTTTTACTGACTGTGAGACTTCAACACAGCTAATCTGCAAGGATGGTGTGTGTGGCCCACTGCAAATGGGTAGAGCTCTCCTCAGCTGGTACAGAAGGGAAAAGAGGCCAGTGAGCCTCCTACTAGCTGAACTCCTTCCTACTAGCTGAACTCTGAACAGACAGAGCTTTTAAAGTTTTGGAGGTTTAGAAAAAAAAGGCTGGAGCCTGATTTTAAGGGGTCTTAAATTTCATACTGGGGAATCAATGGGCCATTGGGACTTGCTAAAACTTCAGAAATAGCAGAGGAGAGGAGTGACACATTCAGAAGCAACAGCAGGAAGAACAGCCTAGGGTCTGAGCATAGGATGGAGGGATTGAGGGAGCGCGTGTGAGGGGCTACTGCTACGGTGCTGGAGAGATCAGGTGATAGTGGAGGTGGAATGAGGGAGAATGGGCCAGACAAAGTGATGGCGTGTTAAAGCCTGTAGGGAAACAATGGACCCAGGACAGATGTCCATGTCTTAAAATCTCAGAAAGCAACTACTTATAAGACTGGCAGCTCTGACACTCAGAATTCATGTATCTCCACTGTGATCTAAATATCTGCTCCTCCAAAATTCATATTGAAACCTAATCTCTGTCATCTTAGTCCATCACACTGCTATTTACAAAATAGCTGGGTATGGGTACTATGTAAAGAAAAGAGATTTATTTGTCCCATAAATCTAGCGGCTAGAAAATCAAGACAACATGGACCCCTCCGCCCATGCCACAATACAGCAGAGAATGAGAAAATAAAACATCTGTGCCAAGCAGAAGAGTGGCCTTGTTTTATACAACCCACTGTCACAAGAACTTAACCTAATACCAACCCCTTTCCTAGAGACCAGAATTAATGCACTCATAAAGGTGGGGCCCGCATGACCTAATTGCCTTCTACAAGATCCCACTTCTTAAACTTTCTGTTACCTTACCATCACTACGCTGGGGACCAAGGTTCTATCACCCAAATCGTAGGGGCATAGGTCATACATGAACCATAACACTCGCTGTAGTCATATTAGAAGGTGGGAACATTCACAGGTGATGAAGTCTTTAGATATCTCCCCTCATGAGTAAGATTTTATAAAAGAAGTTTGAGGGAGTTTGTTGTGCCTTTTCACCATGTGAGATTACATAGCAGGGGCAATCTATGAGGAACAGGGACTCACCAGACACCAAATCTTCTGGCACCTTGATCTTAGACTTCTTAGCCCCAACAACTGTGAGTAATAAATTTCTGCTATTTATAATGTATCCAGGATAAAGTATTTTGTTGCTGAAGCTCACAAGGACTAAGGCGATCTCCGCCACTATATCTCCAGCCTCAATCCTCAGGGTCAGTGAGCATCCATTTAATGGAATGAGACCTCACTTTTTGGCAGCTTCTTTAGGTCCAAATTCCTCTGTGATTCATAAGCTTAGCTGGTTCCCCTTTCAGACATGTGACTCACCATGCTAAGGCCATAGTTCAGACCCTTAACTAAGAAAGAGGTTTATTGTTTTCTTCCCATGCCCACCTTCACAGGGCCCTGTTGTTAATGATCCTGTGGAAAGATGCCACAATTTCAGGACACTTGTGAGCATAAGAAAGCAGAAAACTTGGATTCCGGTCCCAAAATGGACCTAATTTTGCTTCACTAAGGAAAAATTACTTTCCCCTCTGGCATTAAGGTATCCCACCCAAAAGTGGGGATTATAGGAAGAAAGTGAGGGGACCTGGCTGACAACCTCACCAGTCCCCTCACTTCTAGAGTTATAGCTCTTGGAAACAACCACATCTGCTGGCAGTGTAGAGAGGTTAGGTTCATGGAACTAAAGCCACAGAGCCAGCCAGAGGCTCAACATATTAGGAAAACACCTCTAAGTGAGATTTAACTTGTCTGCAAACAAACTTTCCACTAAAGTATAAGGCAACCCACTCAAAGCTCTGGGGGTAAAGAGAACAGTCAAGCATCAGCCAGACAGGAGGCAGAGTGTACAAAATTGTATCTAATTTTGCTCCATCTAATTCTAGTCTCTTTTTTCTATAGTTTCAAGGCCAGGCTGGGATAGAGATATGGACCAAGAGATTGTGAGATCCTGGACCAGACCACAAGTCACAAATTCCAAAGGCACGAAGATTCATCTTAAGCTAACACTAGGTCATAGCAAAAGATGGAACCCAAACTTTACCTAGTTCATTCTGGGATTGTGTCAATAAATATCAAAAAGCAATGGCTTTTGTGCAAAAACATTAAGCATAATAGGATTTGATTAATATGTTACTTTGATTAATGTGTTGTGTGCCCTTACTTAAATATTAGTGTTTAAAAACCCTCATCCTTACATACACTGCTGCGTATCTGTAAACTCGAGCTCACTCCTTATTAACTGGAATCAAACAACCGAAAAGGTCACTTGGAGCTGAAACAATCCCTTTTGGGTTCACCTCCACTTTACCCTCTGCTCAGGCAGACAGTTTGCTGTAGGCAATGACTCACTTCAATCCCTCAGCATCTGGTCTCATTTCTTGCTGTCTGCCCACAGGCTTCTCACAGAACCATATGAGGTCAGGAGCTGGCTCAGCCTGTACACTTGCCAGGAGCTCAGGAGTGTGGAGAAGTGGACTTCTGAACAGCAGCCTTCCACAAGGCCAATGGAGATAGATATTTAAATGCCTCTGCCACCTTCCTTTCACTGACTGATTCTAAGAGTCATTCTATAAGCTTCTATATTATCCAAGGATAGTCAGTCTCAACCTTGGTAATATAACTTGTACTGGCTTCTCTGTTACCATCTCACTCTGCCATTCTTCCATCCTGATGCCTGAGGTCCCTGCCCAAATGAAGTAGCTGCACGTAGGTCCTACCTCAGTTTCTGATTTTTTGATTCACTGTTTTAGACAATGTTTATTCTCCTTCTCCTTGGGCAAATGCTGGATCTCAACTAGGAAGTTCACCAGGGTCAGGGCCAGGGCCAGGGCCAGGGACTCATCTGAGTTTTTTGGACCCACGGCAGTGTCCAAGTGGGCAAACATACCCAGGGTTGGAACTAACAGGGATGGAACTAAACTAGGATAATCATGATGCACAGATCAGTTGAATAAATAAGTAAAAGTGTGAGAATAATGGAAGCCACATTACTCTTGTTGGTGAAGATTCCATAGAAAAAATATGGAAAGTTGGAAAGCTAGAAAATACTTATGGTATTGGCCTGGAATTAGACGTATCAGTGTGAATTCATGGTTTTAAAGATATACGTAGGTAAGTAGGTAGTCACTTTCCCATCCCTGGGACAAAGTACCTAACACCCCCAGTTTGAAGAAGGAGAGGTTTATTTTAGCTCACAGTTTCAGAGGGTTCAGTTCATAGTCAGCTGGCTCCAAAGCAAAAATGGCGTGGCACAAAAGCATAGTGGAGGAAAACTTTTCACCCAGTGGTGAACAAAAAGCAGAGAGAAAAGAGAGAGCCCAGGAACAAGAGTATATCCTTTCAAGTCATGCCCCCTGTGACTCACCCCTTCTGACCAGGCCTTTCCTCCAGATATGAGAATTTTCAGGGCTATTTTAGATCTAAACCATAACAGATGATATAACATAGATAGATAGACAGACAGACAGACAGATAGACAGCCAGCACTGGGCTAGAATTAGAGAAAAGGACAGAGAGAGAGGAAATGAAATATACACACATATGCATATTAGTTATATTCACTGAGAAAAATCTACAAATGGTGACACATGAGTAGCAATGTGTACATCGGGTGCCCAGTTGATAAATACCACTCTTCACTAAAGAAAAAAAGAGTTCCTTGAATAAATGGTTGACTCCAGAACTGAAATATGCTGTTGTGTTTAAAAACAAAGGTGAACCTTGATGTACAAGACTCAAAGGACGAAGGAAATTGACAGCAAACACACAAAAATCAATTGGAAAACATTTGCAAGGGCCAGTATGGGACAATTTGATTGCCAAAATCAACGTAAAAAATTTGAAATACAAAATAATTTCTTTCACCCATTGGGTAAATCAGAGAAAGGAGACTTCTAATTAGAGTAGAATGCTAAGCAATAAATACAGAGGGAATGGTGAGTTAGCAGCTCACCACTTGGCAGCCATCAGAGTAAAACTTGATTCCAGCAAGACTCATCTCTGGCTGCTAAAATAGACAGATAAAAATTTGGTTAAGAACCAACTGCTGAGATAGCCTCAAACTACCTCCTCATATAGAACTAATGACAATTCACTAATAAGTACATACTTACTGATTAATGTACATAGTTAATAAAAGAACTGAAGATAGCATTTTGACCAAGTAATAAAAGTCAACATCATAAGTAATGAGACAAAATGACCTACATTCCTCTTGATAGGATACACTTAGAAGAACACAGAATTATTTAAGTTATTGCCTGCTAGGAAAACATGACTTAGAGTTAATCATGAGAAAAAATCCAGCATATCAAGCCAAGGGAAATTCTACTGAGTAACTAGCCTTTCTGGTGAGGTCATAAAAGACAAGGAGAGACTGAGGAAATGTGCATATTGATGAAGATTAAAGAGACATGACAGTTAAATGTAACACATGACTTTGGAGTGGAACCTGGATCCAGAAGGTCTTGTGAGATAATGAGCAAAATTTGAACTGGAGGTTTAGATCAAATGGCAGTACCAGATGAATGCCTGTTTCCTGATTCTGGTGTTTTATTACTGTTCTGTAGGAAAATGTCCTTGTTTTCAGGAATATATACTGAAGCATTGAGTTGTAGTTAGGCATCCAGTCTACAACCTTATGTCAAATGATTCAATAAACTCTGTCTATGGTTGAATAGTTAGGATGTAAGTAGAAGGATATATGGATGGATGGATAGAGATAGGTTTTAACCTTGTATTTCATTCATGACTAATGAGGGTAAGCCTCTAGTCAAATGTGTGCAGAATATCCTATTTTATGAGGTTCTGATCTTTACTTTTGTCCACTTTTATTTCAATTGTCTGCCTTTTTATTATGTATTAGAAGTATTTTCTACGTTCCAAGCAGGAATCTTTTGTGAGATATATAGATTGAAATTTTTTCCTCATAGTCTGTGAGTTGCCTTTTCATTTCTTTAAAAATACTTTTTGATGAAAATGGGTTGATAATGTATTCAGTTTATCATCATGTGCTTTTATAGATAGTCCTTTTGTTTTTGTTTAAGAAAACTTTTTCTAACACAGGAGTGTAAACATATCCTTTTATGACATCTTCTGGAAACATTATTTTTTTTGTTTGCATTTAGGACTACAAGCCACCTACAACTGACTTTTGTGTATGTTGAAAGGTATGGATCGGGGCTGGGGATTTAGCTCAGCGGCAAAGCGCCTGCCTGGCAAGCGCAAGGTCGTGAGTTCGGTTCCCAGTACCGGAGAAAAACCAAAAAAAAAAAAAAAGAAAGGTATGGATCAGGATTCTATTTTTCCCTCTAAATATCTCATTGATCCAGTGTCAGTTAGTCAGAGGGCCACTTTTTTCTAACTACTATGGAGTGCAAACTTTGTTATAAATCTAATGCGTATATGTTCATGACAGTTTTACTCTCTAACCTGTTCCTTTGGACTCTTTGTCTCTTCTAAAAGCAATGACATATTTTTTTAATGACCATGGCTTTCTGAAAACTGTTAATATCTGACAGTGTAAGTGCTACAGCTATGTGCTCTTTAAGGTGCACTTGACTTTTTGAGGCTTTTTATTTCTCTTTCTAAAGTTGAGAACAAGCTTTTCAATGTCCATGAAATACATGCTTTGATTTTAACTGAGACATCACCGGATTTGAGGAAGAATTAACAACTTTAAAATATGAATACTTCTAATTTGTGTCCGTGGTGCTATCCCTCTCCTTATGTATGCAAGCCTCCTTCATTAATTTGTCTCAGTAATGCTTCGTAGTTTTCTATGTGTTGCACAAACTTTGTCAGATTTGTTCTTGGGTATTTGAGGATTTTACAAGCTGTGGGAAACCATGTCACTAAACAAATATCATTTCTTAATTTAGTTGCTCATAAAAAGTCAAAATAAAACCACCTTTTGCATTATTAGTGAGCAAGGATGCTAAAGTTATTAATTGTAATAGCTTACCTGTAGACTCAGATTTTTTTCATTAAAAATAATAAATGTTTCATGTAAAAAATGACAACTTTATTTCTTCCTTTAGAGTCACTGTAACTTTATCTCAGAGTCCTGCACTGCCCCGGTAGGCTCTCCAGCACAGTGGTGAGGAGAGCTTTTGAAAGGCAACATTATGTGTTGTGTCAAGAGTTAGGCATGATGCTGGTATTTTATAGATACTCTTTATCAGTTCAAGGAAATTTCCTTTACTTGCTAATTTGACCAAGATTTTTAAAAAATTTTTGAACATAAAGACTTTTGAAATTTAACAAATTATTAATTCAGATAATCATGTGTTTTTCCACTTCAGTCTGCAATTGTGGTGAAATACATTCCTTGGTTTTCAAATTTATAAAGCAAACATTTTTAAAAAATCAAACCAACCCAGTTACAGTGGATTCTTTAGGCTATCTCTCAGTTCCATTTGCTAATGTGTAACTGAGCACTGTTACATCTGGGATTACACAAGATGTTTGACTTTAATTTTCTTTCTTGGAAATCCCTCCAGGGTTTGGTGTTAACATTATATTGATGCTATAAAATCAGTTGATATGCGTTCCTTATTTTATTCACTTAAAATACTTTTATGTTTTTCCTTTCTTCAATGTCTAGAAATAAAGCATTCTTGGAGTTCTTTGCAAAAGGAAGTTTTAATTTGCAGATTCAATTAATTAATAGACCTCAAATAATAGAATATTCAAAGTTTTATTCAGTTTGGGTTAGTTTAATAAGTTGTATTTTTCTCAAAATTTATCCACTTCATAAAATATGCAAATATAGTGATATTAATATCTTTTAATTGTATAATATCTGTAGTCTGCTCTAGTATCTCTTTTCTCATCTCAATTTTGGTAAATTGTGACTTCTTTCTTTTTATTCTTTAGTTATAAGAATTAAAAGATTAATGATTCATTAATAAAAAGGATTAATATTTTATTAATCTTTCAAAGAACAAACTTGTGGCTTTGACATTTTTCTTCATTACAGGTTTACTTTTAATTATTAATTTTTTCTTTGTCCTTATTATTTTCTTGTACTTTTTTCTTTCCACTTTTTGAGTTTAATCTTCTACCCTATTCTTGAGATTAATATTTATATTATTAATTTTAATCTTTCTTTTTGATATATGCAGTTAAGTATATGAATCTTTTAAACACAGCTTTTGCTGTATCTCACAATTTTAATTTTTTTTTTCAGTTTTTTTTTTTTTTTATTTTAAGGATAAAAGGAGGGAAACATTAACAGACATACAACATTTTACAACATATCACAAGCACAATACAGACAATACAGAGTTACAAACAAAGTGGTAGGGAATTAACAATGGTGGTTGTATTACATATTGATATCTTCAAAGTGGCTTCTCATGAAAACAGATATAGACATGCAATACTGGTCAACCAAAGACTCATTGACAGTTTCTTTCAGTATAGAAACAGCAGATAGAAGAACAACCATGTTATCTATCCTGTATATACATACATACAAATTTTCTCCTTCTTTCCCTTCTCTTTTCCCACATCCCAGAAGCCCTTTACTCTTCGGTGGTTTCCTATCATTTCACAGTGTCTATCATACCTCCGAGTTTAAATTAACTCTTTCAAGTTTTACACTAGTGACACAATGTGGTGCTTGCACATGTATGTTTGATTTATTTCACTTATGAGTATGGTCTCTAGTTGTGACCATTTAAATATAAAGGCCTCGAGTTTATCTTTCTTTACAGCTGAGTAATATTCCATTATATAAAAGTACCATAATTTTCTTATCCAATTCTCAGTGGATGGACATTTGGGTTGCTTCCACATTTTAGCAATTACAAATTGTGCTGCTATGAACATAGGTGCACATATATCACTGTGATATGATGTTTTTAGATCTTCTGGGAAAATACCCAGCAGGGGGATAGCTGGGTTGAATGGGACCTCTAAACCTAGTTTTCGGAGGAATCTCCAAACTGATTTCCACAGTGGTTTCACCAGTCTGCATTCCCACCAGCAGTGGAGAAGGGTTCCTATTTCTCCACAGCCTTGCCAGCATTTGTTATTGGTTGATTTCTTAATGCTAGCCATTCTTACTGGGGTAAGGTGGAATCTTAGTGTTGTTTTAATTTGCATTTCTCGAATGACTAATGATGTTGAACATTTTCTCATATATTTATTTGCCGTTTGTATCTCCTTGTCTGAGAAATGTGTGTTCATCTCAGCTGCCCATTTTTGGATTGGGTCTTTGAATTTAGAGGGGCTCACAATTTTAATATTACCCATTATTGTTATAATTTATTTTAAAATATATTTTACTTCCCTTGTAGCTTCTTCCTTAGTCCATGTATTGTTTAGATGAAAATGGGTGCACTTTTGTGTTTTGAAGTATTATAATATTGTAGATATTCACAGCTTGACTACATTTAAGTCGGATGGTTTTGGAGTGGAGTCGGCTGAACAAGAGGAAGCCCCGTCATCATGTCGGCAGCAGCTTGTGGGTACAGCAAATGCTGCACCCCTGTCAGGGTCCAGAGAAATGAATTTGGAGGAACCAAAGAAGATGACTAGAGAGGACTAGAGTTAGAGAAGGAGTTAGAAGAACAGTGAAAATTGGGCAGTGCTCCTGCAGAAGTTGATGAAGAAGGAAAAGACAGCAATCCTCATATTCCTCAGTATATTTCTTCAGTGCCATGGTATATCAATCCACCAAAAACACTTACCTGAAAGCATCAGAGACCACAGCCAGAAAAACAAAAGCAATTCAGCTCATCCAGAGAGTGGTACAAGAGAGGTGTAAAAGAGAATTCCATAAGTACCACAGCGAAGCATGTGAAAATTGTGGGGCCGTGACACACAAGAAGAAAGACTGCTTTGAGAGACCTAGGCTAGCTGGAGCCAAACTTACAGGTACTAATATAGCTCCAGATGAATATGTCCAGCCTCAGTTCATGTTTGACTATGATGGGAAGAAAGCGGTGGAATGACTATAATCCAGAACACATGAAAACTGTGGAAGAATATGCCAAAGTTGATCTGGCAAAATGAACATTGAAAGTCCAGAAACTCCAAGAATTAGCTTCAGGAAAATTAGTAGAACAAGCTAATTCTCCAAAATACTAGTGGGGAGAAGAGGAACCAAACTCTCAGATGTAAAAAGATCATAATAGCAAAGATGAGCATGAAGATAAGTATGCAGATGACATTGACATGCCTGGATAGAATTTCAACTCCAAGCAATGAATCACTGTCCAGAATCTCAGGATTCGAGAAGATATTGCAACATATTTGAGAAATCTGGATCCAAATTCTGCCTATTATTATCCAAAAACTAGAGCAATGAGAGAGAATCCATATGCCAATGCAGGGAAGAATCCAGATGAAGTGAGCTACCCTGGAGATAACTTTGTTAGATACACAGGCGATACTATTTCAATGGCTCAGACACAGTTGTTTGCTTGGGAAGTCTATAACAGAGGATATGAGATGCATCTGTAGGCAGAGCCTACAAAATTAGAGCTGCTATATAAGTTCTTCAAAGTCAAAAAAGATTTCTAGGAGCAGCTGAAAGAGACCATCCTGGAAAATTATGGTGGCCAAGAACACTTGGATGTGCTTCCAGCTGAACTGCTCTTAGCCCCGACTGAAGACTACGTGGCGTGCTCAAGACATGGCACAGTCATTAAAGGACAGGAGCAGGCTATTGCCTGCTCCACGTATGAGGAAGTTGTGAAGATCAACAATCACACACGTATCTGGGGATCCTACTGTAAAGAAGGTAGATGGGGATAAAGATGCTGCCACTTATTTCTCAAGTATTCCTATTGTACAGGGGAAGCTGGGAAGGAGATTGTTAACTCACAGGACTGTATTACAGATGGTATAACTGGAGAAGAATCTACAAAAAAATCTCAAACCCTCATGGAGATGCACCAAGAAAAACTAAAAGAGGAGAAAAAGAAGAAGAAAAAGAAAAAGAAGAAGCACTGAAACAGCAGCTCAGAGAGCAATGATGAAGAAAAGAAACATGAAAAATTGAAGAAAGCATTGAATGCCGAAGAAGCTCGTCTTCTTCAAGTCAAGGAGATCATGCAAACTGATGAGAGGAAGCGACCTTATAACAGCATATATGAAGGTCAGGGGCCCACTGAAGAGGAAATGGAGGCCTAAAGAATAAAACATCAGAGGCCAGATGACGCCATGGCCTCTCTCCTTGGACAGTACCTCAGGACAAAGGCAACTGATATACTCTTTCACTTTCTGGGTAATTGTAGGTAGAAGAATCTTTGCCTGTTCTTCTTGCTGCCTAACTTTAATAAAGCTTTAGAAGCCTCAAAGTAAATTTATTCTTTTCCACACTGAAGAAACAAAACAGAAGAAATGCCAAAGAGGAAGTACGTTAAATATGGATTAATTTTACATTAGTGATGGAGAAAGGTCTTGGTTGTCTACCTATCAAAAATGTCTTCTACTCAACAGTTAAGTCTCTATTTTCTCAGTTTTTCCAGCTCTTTATCTACTAGTGTTATACGCTATGAAAGTAGATTTGTTACTATCTCAAAACTTGAACTTCTTTTTTAAACTGCTAGAAATTGAAGTAGTAATTTAAATGTTGTTTTGTCATCATTTCTTTTAAATGGTCTGAAACAAAAAATAAATTTATTCTAACTTGGAAAAAAATTATATATATAATTATCTTGTTATTGATTTTAATTTAATTCCACAATGGTTAAGAAACATGTGTTACATGTTTTCAAACTGTGTACGTGATGAGTCTTGCTTTGTAGTTCACCCTATAACTAATTTGATAGGTGCTTCAGTGTATTTGAAAAAATAATGTACATTTTGCAGTGGTCAGGTGCAGATATGTCAACTAGCTAAATTTTGTTTATTTTTATTTTTTTTTTTTTTTTTAGTTTTTTTCCGGTACCAGGAATTGAACTCATGACCTTGCGCTTGCTAGGCAGGCGCTGTGCCGCTGAGCTAAATCCCCAGCCCCTAAATTTTGTTTAGAACGTTCATTTACCTACTAACCTTAGCCAGGCGTGGTAGTGCATAGGTATAATCCCAACACTCAGAAGGCTGAGGCAGGAGGAGCACCACAAGTTCTAAGCCAGCCTGGGCTACATAGCCATAAGGTATGTAAGCCATAGATAGAGATTGTAAGCTATGTAAGATTAGATATATAGAGATTAGATATATAGAGATATATAACCTTAGTATGTAAGATTAGTATAGAGATTGTAAACTATGGCTATGTAAGCCATAGCCATAAGATAGAGATTACCTTCATAGAGCAGAGGACTTGGTAATGTTAAAGTGTCAATTTAGTGTTTGATATGAGTCAATGCAAGATGATTTCCAGTTATTTCTTTGCCCTGTTTCTAATCATTGTGGGAACTTGTCCTCTGGCTACCATTTGTAATGATGCAATACTTTTATTTAAGCATAAACAAAGAAAAGCAATAGAATTAAATCACTTGCAGTCCTTTATGTAGAAATTTGTGTGGACATGTAGAAGACCTTCAATAGCAAAAGGACTCTCCCAAAAAAGCAAAGTTGAAAAATTTGTATTACCAACTTTTAAGATGCACCATAAGGCTACGTAATGAGTTTCCAAATTCTAAAAACTATGGAAAATAACAACAGTTAAATTACTACTGCAATTTCTAGCAGTTTAAAAAAGAAGTTCTAGTTTTCAGAAAGTAACAAATCTACTTTCAAAGTGTATAACACTATTAGATAAAGGGCTGGGAAAATTGAGGAAATAGTGACTTAACTGTTGAGTAGAAGACATTTTGATAGGTAGACAACCAAGACCTTTCTCCATCACTAATGTAAAATTAATCCATATTTAATTTATTTTCCATCCAAATGGAAACACAGATTTTGAAAAAGTAAGGGGGAGCACCATCAAGGCTAGGAGCAGGATCAAGACTTCCATTTCATTTTAACATAGTATTTAAGGCTCTTCTCACTGCAGTGATAAAGAAAACACAGAGACATAACAATTACAGAGAAAGTGGGGCTAGGGATTTACCTCAGCTGCACAGCACCTGCCTGGCAAGCGCGAGGTTGTGAGTTCGATTCCCAATACCAGAAAAACAAAACAAAACAAACAAACAAACCAACAAAAAAAACAATTAGAAAGAAAGAATATACAGTTACATTCCTAGATGACATGACTATATGCACACAAAACACAAGGAAATCTACAAAGACTCCAAGAATAAGTGAATTTTTCAAGATCACAAAAATTAAGCTAATGTACAAAAATTAATGGAATTTCAATACACTCATCTTGTTTTGAAATTCTGTATCATTTTTATTGTTTTATTATCTTTAAAATTAAAACATTTTAAAAATAAATAAACAAATGGAAAATGTCATAATGGAAATGCCATCTACTATATCACAAAAATATAAAATACATAAGAATAGATTTTAAAATATGTACAAGAACTTTGTACTGAATATTACTGCACATGTCTAAGGGAAAATAAAGAACCTAAGTGGAAAGATAGAGATTACCTTCATAGAGCAGAAGACTTGGTAATGCTAAAGTTTCAATTTAGTGTTTGCTATGAGTCAATGCAAGATAATTTCCAGCTGTTTCTTTGCCCTGCTTCTAATCATTGTGGGAACTTGCCCTTCTGGCTACCATTTGTAATGATGCAATACTTTTATCTAAGCATAAACAAAGAAATTCAATGGAATTAAATCGCTTGCAGTCCTTTATGTAGAAATTTGTGTGGACATGTAGAAGACCTTAAACAGCAAAAGGACTCCCCCCAAAAAGTAAAGTTGTAAAATTTGTATTACCAACTTTTAAGATGCACCATAAGGCAACAATAGTTAGTGTAGTGTAGTACTGGCTTCTGAATAAACACACAGATCAATGACACAAATAGAGCATTCAGCGATGCATGTGGAGAGATATTTAACTATATTTATCTAACTATTTATATAGTTATAACTAGATATGTCTGCATTACTCAGGGTTCTGCAGACAAATATACCAAACAGAAGAGAGATAGAGGATAGATAGATAGACAGATGATAGATGATAGATAGATAGATAGATAGATAGATAGATAGATAGATAAACAGACAGACATAGGCAGAGACAGAGACAGAGATACAAAGAGAGACAAGAGGAATTGGCTTAGTTGACTGTGGAGCCCAGTGTATCTCAAGATCTCCAGGGTGGGTCAGAAACCTAGGAATCCAGAAGAAACGATGGCATAGTTCCTGTCCAAATTCTAAGACTTGAGAACCAGAAGAGTTGATGATGTACTTCTAGTTCAAAGGCTAGCAAGCTGGAGTCCTAGGAAGAGCCAGTATTTCAGTTCCAGTTCACAAGCAGGAAAAAAGTTAAAGTCCCAGTCCGAAGGCAGCCAAGTGGAAAAATTCTCAGTTATTCAAGGGAAAGGTAGACCTGATGTTTAATCCAAGCCTTCAAATTATTTGATGAGGCATACCAGCATTAGGAAGAGGAATCTGCTTTATTCTCTCTACCTATCTGAGTATTGATTTCATCCAAAAACCAATTCATAGGAACACCCAGAATGTTTGATCAAATAACTAGGCACCCCATGGTCCAATCAAGTTCACACACACACACACACACAAAGAATATACTACATTTTATATATAAAACACTTTAATCCAGACTATATAAAGAATTCTCAGACATTAATAAGAACAAGTCAATTAAAATGGGCCAAAAATGTGAACACGCATCTCACAAAGCAAAATATGTAAGTAACTAATGAATACCTAAAAAGAAGTTTGCTGTCTGAAGTAATCACACAAATGTAACTGAATGCAAAATGAAGTGCTATTATAAACCCAGAAAAGGAAAGACAGATAATACCAAGTTCTAGTGGAATAAAAAACAAATAGGACACTTGTCCATAGCTACTGCAAACTTTGGGAAATTGTTCAGCAGTTTCTAATAAAATGTGCTTATTGAATAACTCATTTTATTTTAAAAAGAATAGTAAAAAAAGAAATAGCAAAACACAAACAAAACAGAGCAAGGATTAAAAATGATATGGAGTTTCAAACCAAATAATAGGGATTAACAGTGGTTGTTATATTCCATACTGTTATCTTCAATGATGTTGCTCAGATTACCAGATGTAAGAATGGAAGACTGATCAAACCATTAAAAAGAATAAGAAAATAATAATTTTAAAAAACATTAGAGACAATACAGAGTTTCACTAGTCAGGACTGTAGGAATTCACCAGTAGTTGTTATATTGCATATTGTTGTCTTCACATCAGTTGCTCAGATTACCAGATATAAGCATGCAAAATTGGTCAAAATATGAAAAAAAATTTAAACATTAACTGTTCCTTGTTCCTTTCAATAAACCACCAGACATCAGCAGTACAATTATCCCAGCTATGCATATATTTATATATATATATATTATATATATATATATGTATATATAGCCTTAGCTCAGAAATTTCACTTCTAAGTAAATATTTAAAATTTATTAGTCCATAAATACACAAATGTACTTGAAAAATAGCCACTCTATTCAAAACAGCTCAGACTAAAAGTGCTCTAAGTGTCTATGAGAAGGGATAAGCACACTGTGGGAATATTCACAAAATGGAATGTTACTTCGCAATGAAGGAAAAAAACTGTTATTTAGAAAAAAACATTACATTCTGCTCAAAACTGCACCCAACTCTTACCATATAATTTCAGATATATGAATTTCAGAAATAGACAGTTAATGGTGACAGAAGTCACAATAGTGATGGCCTCTACAAGGTGAAGCATTGCCTGGGGAGGGACTCAGAGATCTTCCACAACTGATGGAAATGTTAATCTGGATGTGAGTGGTGGTTACATGCTGTACACAGAGATTAAAAACTAACCAAACTGCAAAACATCCAGAAGAAATCCCAGGAGAATGTCTTCACAACTTGGGGTAGAAGTTGATTCTCTTGTAATATTTTTGAATTTTAGTATATGTATGCTATCAAATATAGTTAAACAAATCTGGCAACTGTTTTACCTCTATTAATTTATCAAGCTCTTTCCATGAGTATGAAGATGTCCATGATGCTGATGAAGATCTCTTTCATGAATCACACCATCATCTGCAATCCCAGTCAAATCAACTAAATGCCAATGCAATGTGTGGTCCAGATAAATTGTAGTGCTTCTGCTCAGCAGATGACTACCCATCCATTAAGGAATTAGGTTATTCATTTTTTTTTTATTTTAAGTAAAAATAACAACAAAGACAAAAACAAAACAACAGAAAACCAATAAAAAAGACACAGAATTTTAAAACAAGATGACAGGAAATTAACAATGGTTGTTATACTCCATATTGTTATCTTCAACGAAGTTGCTCAGATTGCCAGATGTAAGGAGGCAAGATTGATCAAACAATTAAAGAGAATAAAAAATAAGTTTAAAAAAATTAGAAATGATACAGAGCTTCACTAAACAAGACGGTAGGAATTCAACAGTGGTTGCTATATTGCATACTGCTGTCTTCAAATTAGTTGTTCAGATTATCAGGTATAAGCATGCAAAATTGGTCAAAAAATTTAAGTATTGACTGTTCCTTTCAATGAAAAAAGAAATTAGGTTATTTAAAGAGATAAAGTGGCTTTTGATAATGTTTTTCACATGCATTAGCTAACAAAGTGAAAGTAGATTCCAAAAATTTTTATGTGAAAAGAAAAAAATCCCAGACTAAATAAAATGTCCCCTGTGGTGCTGTTTCAATCCTGAAAATATAGATTGTATTTGCCAAGTATTATAAGCCAGCACATATTATTTTTTAAAATATTTCTAAGAGTGCTGCTCCAACAAAAATACTTCCTTCGTTTTGTTCTTCTCTGCACCATATGTGCAAAGTACAGGGTTGCTGTTATCAGACTTTCCCAAAAAGATGGGGCAGCAGAAACTAGAAACTGTGAAAACCTAGATGAGCAACACAAGATACTAAGTCTCCATTCTCTAGCAAGAAGGTACACTTTAATTTGCCTGGAACAACCCTGCTTTATTCCTATATAACGATCCTCCCGTAGAGGAA
The DNA here is from genome assembly GCF_000276665.1 of Chinchilla lanigera. Taxonomy (NCBI): domain Eukaryota; kingdom Metazoa; phylum Chordata; class Mammalia; order Rodentia; family Chinchillidae; genus Chinchilla; species Chinchilla lanigera. The sequence goes on from NW_004955481.1 coordinate 9,077,433, forward strand.
GGTCTCCGAGGTTCCTTCAAATCTTCTGTAATCCAGAAAATGCCCACAAAGATGATTCACTTTCTTAGAGAAGTAAATAGCAAGTCACTAAATCACCTGTCATTCATTTCTGAGGAAGCTTTGGTCCCTTATGAGATCTGTATAGCCTGGGAAGTCTTCATGAGTGGGACATGGGTTAAACCAGGTCTCAAATGATTCTTGTTTAGGTCAGATAGAAACAAGAATTTAGGTGGATGGGGCGTTGTAGGTAAAGGCAGCATTGCAGGGAAGGTGGTAAAAAGGAAGAAGTAAGCCAAGTGGTCTTCCCATGATTTCATGGTTGAACTTTCTCCTTCAACTTCCCAATTCCTTTCCTCCACAGGTTGTCCTTTCTCTGAAGAGACCCAGTCTTGGGCACTGAGAATGCTGATTAGGACTGGCTTCCTCCACACCAGCAGTCAGCCCTGTGTGGTACAAAATGGAAAGGTGGCATTCTCTCCTTCCTCCTCAGAGTCTGAAAGAGGGAGATGAGATGAACAGGGAGATGCAAAAAGACAGGTGCCCCCGCGTGGCTTCCTGTAGTGGTCTCAGTGCTAGCCCACCGTGGATCAGGACTTCCAATAAGTTATTCCTTGACAGTAGACTTAGCAGGGAAGCAAGGGGAAGGATGGTAGATCAAAAGCCAGGGGCAAATCACTGCCTTTCAGGCACCTGGAATCAAGAGACCCAGAAACCAAGAACTTAAGGAAGGCAAAGAGAAAAAAAACTCCAGAAATTTAAAAAAAAAAAAAAAAAAGAGCAGACAGAAAAGCTAGAAACCACAGAGAAACTAGAGGAACTGAAGGTAACACAGAGGAAAGAATAAAGTAGTCTGAAACGTTAATCCCAGCTCCCAGGGTAGGGGAGCTGTCTTTACAAACACAAGGTAAACTGGGTGAGAGATGGTAGCCCCAGCAATAGACAGACCGACAGCACTAGCCCCAAGAAAAGCCCACAGTAAGCTGCAAATACAGTGTGGGTTTTACTCTGAAATTGGCTTCTTCCACAATGCAGGCAAGAGTTGAAAAACAAATCTGGTACAACATTCACTATATTTGGGGAAATGTACTATATATACACAGTGGAGTACTACTCAGCCACAAAAAAAATTAACTTGATTCGCTTGTAGAAAAATGGATGTACCTGGAGACCATAGCGCTAAGTGAAATAAATCAGATACCAAAGGTTAAATGGTGTATGGTTTATCTTATATGAGAAATCCAAAGTACAGATAATTTAAGTATCAAAATAAAAGTTGATAGGAAACAGGGAGCTAGACTTCGTGAAGATGGGATGTGGATCTGAGGACGATGAGAGACAGGCGGGAGGTGAGGGAAAGGGAGGTAAAAAGGACCGAGATGCAATGTGTGTCTATGCTAATTGCCCATGAGGAATGCATTCATTAAGTATTGCAAATATATACTGATAAAAAATTAAAATAAATAAAATGTTATATATAGCAAACATTTTGAAAAGCAGAAAGAGAGAGAATAGACTTAGCAGGTAAACAATCTCAGAAAGCTATGAGACTACATAAATTCTACAGCCAGTACGGCAATATCACTATCTAAGATGGAGCTGCATCGATTGTCCTGATGTGTTGCAGGTAGATGGCAGGATGCTTGGATGCTAAGAGTCTAGAGCAACGAAGCAATCACAGGGTCCCACCACTCTAACATACTTATGTTACATGATGATTATTGGGTTGGAAGATAGCTAGGTGACCTTCTGGATAGAGTGATAGATCTGGTCCTGGGCCATCAAAGCACTCTGATTTGCACTTGAGGCCTGTGATCTCTTCAATAATTGTGCCCACCTTGACTCTATGTGTTTAATAAGCACTACCACGTGCCTTTTGTCACCCTATAGCCCTGTTCCTCCCTTAAGAGTAGCAAATTAAGTTCCATTATGGCTGTAGTTCTCCAAGAGTTGTCCTCAGCCCAGCAATATCAGTATCACTGAGAGCATGTCAGAAATGCAAATGATTGACACTTTTCTAAGCACTTTTCCTGATTTATCTTATGGACTCTTCTACCACCACAGTAAGATAGTGATTAGCAAAGGGTCTCCTCCTAGAGGCTTAGAGAGGTGAACAACTGGCTTCATGTCACATGGCCAATAAATGTGGGTATTAGAATTAAACGTGGGTCTGAGTGACTTCAGGTCCCAGTCTGTAATCACCTTTTCCTATGTACTATTAAATAGGGAAGGACAGACATTAATTTTTACACCTGGCAGGATTTAAATGTACACTGGCCCACTCAATTTCCATGAAAGTTGGCGGTGTATGAGTGGGTGTGCATTTTAAGGGTGTTAGACTGAGGAGAATAATATATAAGGGTCTTTCAGCCAGATTCAGGATTTAATGTGTCCCAAGTACCTGGGAGTGGTGTTAATGGTTAGCTAGACTGGCTAATTGAAGTGTAGACTTAAAAAGAAACTGGTAGTTAATGAAGTGGAAAATCAGAACTTCCCTGGGACATTGGGAAAGGGTGCAAGGGCTCAAGGAAGTGGTTCTGTTGGAATGGATCCATCTGGAGCTAGCTGCTCAGCCGTCTCCTAACTGTACTCCCAGGGAAGCCCAGGGGAGCACTTCCTTCATCCAGGCATTAAGAGATACTTTGATGAGGGTCTTGGGAGAAGAACAGTGTCCTTAAGAACATTATAGGGGTTGTTCTATATGGATAAGTGTTGGCAATGGAGTTACTATAATTTCATGGTTCCCAAACTTTCCTGCACCTCAGGAGCCCCTGGAAGACTTTGTCAAACTCAGTGTGCCGTGACACTACTGCTGATAATTTAAATCACAATGATCCCTACACATGCTGTGACTGTGACCTTTTCCACTGTACTTCTAAAACATACAAACAACCCAGTCCCAGAAACGCAACTGAAGGTCTATTTCTTGGGACCACTTGTCAGTCCCCAACCCTTTGTTCATCAAATCTCAAGCAAAAACTAGAGGACCCTTAATTGGGAAGAATATGAGAACGGTTTGATGAAGAAGCTACACTCTGAGTCTAGAACTGTGCTGTTACCAACCCTGTATCCGAAGAAGAATGAACAGGAGGGGATTTGTTACACCTGAATGCAGCCCCCGAGCGGCCACCTTGAGAAAAGCGGAAGTCATTGGCTCAAGGCTACACTCTAGGGGAGACACGAGGGGAAACAGTGGGGAAAAAGCTCCTCAACTAGTTCTTCTCCTCCGAAGGCCAGAGGGACTCCTCAGTGTCTGCAGCCCTCTGAAAGGCAGGCGCCACAAATCCTCTTCACATAATGCACACAGATTGGCTGCCCAAGAAGAGAACTGATGGAAAAGAACAGAACGTTGTCTGAAGAGAAAAACGCACGACCTACTTTTCTCACATGGTTCTTGACAGGTGTTTATTGTCAAAGTTACATAAGATTCATAAAATAATGAGTTGAGTAGCACATACTCTTGAAATTCTGGGGAAGTGCTTGCGTAAGACTGGAATGATCAGTGTTTGCGGGACTTAATTGTTAAAGCTATCTGAGCCCTGAGGATGTTTTGTGGGAAGATTTTCAGTTACTGATTCAATTTCTTTGATAGTTTAGAAATGCATTTGTTTGCATTTCCTCATGAAGTCTGGTAAGTTATGTTTTTTGGAAACTCATCCATTTCCTCTAAATTATATTTATTGGCATAGATTCTTGTTTTCTTTCTTGCTGTCTGCAGAGACTATGATGACATTTTTTTCTAATTTTAAGTTTAATTTTTTAATTCCTGCTGTTGGCTGTTTGTCTTGTTTTCTCTTTTTTCCTGGTCAGCCTCAGGGGAGACTCTGCTTCATGTCGAGCCTACCAAAGGACTTGCTTTGAGCTCCATCTGTCCTGTTTGGCATTTGTTACTTTTTACTTCTCTAAACTTAGCTTTTTATTTCCTTCTCTTTGCTTTCATTGTGCTTGCTTTGCTACCGGGGCCAGGCTTCTCTTGCAAGGGTGAAAGCACAGGGGAGGGTGTCACAGGAAAGAACAATACATAAGCGACGCTTGAAGTTGTGCTCAAGCAGACAGCCTCATCCAGCTGTCCCCTTCACCCCATCGCACCTCACTCCCCAGCTCCAGGCTCAGATCTATATCCCTTTCAGGAGGGAAGCAGGAGCAGCAGCAAAGCACAACTGTACCCTCTCCTCATCAGGTTTACTTGCTCCCTACATCCCCCAGTGTCCTGGAAATAAGAAGTTTCCACCCGTTCCTCTGGGCCTGAGTGGTGGACGAGTGCGTGACGTCAGGAGCCTCTGACTCCATCTGTCCTGGTGTTGGACATCCACAATAAAGCTGACTTGGAAAAAGACTCCTGTAGCTACTTGAATGTTTGAAACTTCCCTGGTGATTAAGTGTACGCAAACCAACTTTCTCTTCCAACATTGCTACTTACTTTCCCTGAGGCTGCAGAGGGTAATTTCTTTTCCCCACACCTCGATTTCTTCAACTATGAAATGGCATGACAGTAAGCATACCTGCCTCCTGCATAATGTGTGCAAAGCACTCTTTCTTTGTAGGAGTTGTTTTCCATGTTTTCTTGTTCTTGTTAGGGAAGGCAAGCACAAAATCGCTCTTTGCTGTAGGTGTCTGTAGAGTACCTGCACTCTCCTTCCACCCTGGCTCCTTGTGCCCAGGCAGCCAAGTGGAGACATGCCCAGGCTTCCCAGCCCAGACCTGCCCAGCACTTCCTGGAATGCTCTGTGCCAAGCAGCTACATACAGCTCAGCAGGTTCAGAGCCCTGCTTCCTCATGAGTGGGACATGACAGAGCCTATGAGAAGGTGTTCTGAGAACTCCAACCCTCTCTGCTTCTTATAAAAGGCAGGCAGAAGAGCCAGAGGAACAGAGAGCTGAGACCAACTCTGAAGCTGAAGCTACGCCTTTGCCCTCCACGATGCAGGTCTCAGCATCACTTCTGTGCCTGCTGCTAACAGCTGCTGCTGTCAGTATCCAGGTGCTGGCTCAGGCAGGTAAAGCCGTTCTCCCTCCCTCCCTCCCTCTGTCTTGCTTTCTGTTTCTCTTGCCTTCTAGGAAGCCGTAAGCCAAAGTGCTTGACTTCTAAGCCCATCAGAACAGCAAGGTCCCCAGAGTTTCACTTTAGCATTAAATGCTAAAGTTAGAAAGCTGAAGTCCAAGTTGAAGACAGAAGGGACCTATCACCCTCTGGGCCACCCCTGAACAAGAGCAAAACTGGAGCTGCTGACTCTAAATTAAGCCTTTTCTTTAACATCCTCTGACCATTACAAACCCTGGAGATCTGGGGCCATATCTGAGACCTGTCCACTGGCTATGCCCCTGGTCTCCCCTAGGCAGCAGTGACCCATCCACAACAGTCAGCCCAGGAGAACGGAGTTTGAGGTCTCAGTCATGAGTCATAGGGCCCATCCCAGCCCCAGCCCAGGGCAGATGACTTGCACTTGGAGGTAGGCCTGGTTTGCTTCCACTTCTTTACCCTACTTGCTTTGTCCAAGCCCGGAAAAGCTGAGCATGCTCCTAAAGGCTTTTCTTGGTGATTTTTGTGTCTAGATATGAAACACATCGAAGAGACCCCTCTTGCTTGCTGTTTCACATTCACTCGCAATAGGATCCCTTTGAGGCTTCTGAGAGACTATCAGCTCACCAGTAACATGTGTTCCCAGCAGGCTGTCATGTGAGTAGCAAAGCCCTGCACAATGCCTTCTCTTCCCATGTGCCCCAACCTAAAGTTCTTTCCTAGAAGAGTGACGCCAGGCTAACACTCAGATCGAATCCTCCTGTTATGACAATAGAAGCATGCCCAGAGAGAGCTGCTGCCTTCCCCCTGTGTCCTATCCCCTGACGGGTTCCAGCCCTCACCCATGTGGCTGCACTAGCAGACACAAGGATGGGTTCCCCAGGGCCAGCAAGACAGCGACTGCTGGAGGCCCCTTGCTTCCACACATGCTCTTCCATCTGTCCCAGGAAGGACCTTCACCACCACAGAAGGGCCAGCAGGGTTGGGGCCCAGTGAATCACGCCCTTGGCAGGGAGTGCCCCCATGGGTTCCAACCCTAATACCTTTCTCCTTCCTCTGCAGCTTCAAAACCAGGGCAAACAGACAGATCTGTGCTGACCCCAACCAGATGTGGGTTCAGAAAGCCGTGAATTACCTGAACTCTTCCTAAAGACGTGAGCTCTCCACTCACCCAGACCCAGCCTGAGGGTGAGCAGGGATGGTTCAATTCTGCCCCCGCCTGCCCATCTGTACTCTGGAATAACTGTACCACAATTTTCAAATAAAAGCTTTCTGATTTGTGTTGTAAAATGCATTGTATCTCCAGGAAGGTTCACTATTATTAGAGTTGTGCTACTGTTTTAGATTTCATTTTGAGTATTGATCTGTTATTATTGTATATTTGCAGTGGTGCGGGGCCTTGTGCATGCTAGATAAGAGATTACCACTGAGCTACACCCCAGCCCAATGATCCTTTGTTAAAGCAAGGCTTTGAACAAGGTGGTTCTTGACTGTTCCCTAGTCCCTTCCCCTATAACCTGGGCACATTTCTCTCTGGCTTTCAAGGATGAAGCATGTGCCTGCAGGAACTATGTGAGAGGACACTGTAATGTAGGGAGCAGATTTGCCTTGTAAATGTGACATTTGCTAAGTGTGCTGTATAGAAAAATGAATGCAGCGGGAGGACCCCGGAATGTTTGCAGGAAATTCATTTTATTTAGAAACTATAACAATGATGTTTTCTTTGGGGAAACTCCCATACAGTAGGGGGCGCTCTCAGAACTCTGGTTGAGCACACTAGGGGAATGCAGTGTACAGGGCTCTGGCTATATAGCTAACCAGGACTCCATTGAGTGTTGGCAGCTGAAGCTATTCCAGAACAATGGCTCTGGTCTCCAGCATCTGCTTCTGTGGCTTGCACTCCATCCATCTCATATCTGGTTCCTGCCCCAGGTCTGGTTCATGCCTAAGGTCTTCTTTCCTTATGACCTCCCATTGCTCCCCAAAGGCTCTATTGCAAATGTCTTTTAAGTGCTCTTCCTATCAGTGTGCCTGCTCCTCCAAGCCCTCTCCCAGCCTGGGGTGAGTAACACACCCTGCACGCATACCTGCTTCCAGGCGGAGACCACATGGCCAGGTCCCAGTTAACATCAGGGTTGACGGGAAAGGTACTTAAGCAGAACGGACCTGGGGGGATGGAGTATCATGATCATAGCAAAGATTCTTCTAAAGAAGATGCAGAAGAGAAAAAGAGAGCTGGAGGGACTATTACCAAACGGTCCAAGTTTGGGTTCCAGAATGTAAGATTTGGAGACTTCTAGAAAAGAAGGTTAGGGAGTTAGACTCAACTCTGAAGGAAGGGGAAGCAATGAACACTTTGGGGCAACCAAGAAGGATCAGCGGTGGGTAGATGCCAGGAAAAGTAACCTGTGGCTGTGGGTGAGAAGGAGTTAGGAGGGGATAGCTGAAGGTGACCTGCTGCAATAGGCCAGGCAAGAGGAGAAAGGGGACCGAGGAGGGCAGCTGTAGAGGTGGAGGGACGAGGCAGATTAAGAAAACTGAGAGGGTTGTGTGACATGAGGAATGCTGGGGAAAAAGAAAAACAGGACAGAAGACCTTCTCTCTGAAGCCACCAAGCTGGCCTGTAAAGGAGTGCCAGTCCTGAGACTCAGAGTTCACTCCCCTTCTTCGCTTTTCTCAACTCACACATTACACAAATGGAGTTTATGACTGTCCTTTCTAAAGTGGCAGGGCCTCTTCTTCCTACATGTCCACCTCAGCTCCTCTGCTCTTCCAGAGACTGCCTCACCCTTCCAGGCAAGCCACGTAGGCATCTCTGTCAGGCACAGGGTACCCCTGCCTGGACACCCACCTGGACTGCCTCCACGAGAGGAGGGCTCTAAGAACAGCCCTGCAGGGCCCGTGCCCGGGATCTCAAGCTGAGAAGCTCTACGCCTTGCTGTGGCAGGCAGCACACGTGGCAACTTGAGACATCAGGTGAAGTTCAGGCCTGGGAGGCTGGAGCCCTGGGCTTTATGTGCCCCTCTCCAGCCCCCAGATGCTTCATCTATAAAACAAGTTTGGCAGCCTCTTATAGGCAGGTGACCTGACAAAAAGATCTCCTCCAGCTAGAACTCTGGATAACATCGCTGCCTGAGTGTTCCAGGCCAGGCAGGGAGGGAGAGGTTCCAGATCTCCAGCTTAGAGCCAGCTCAGGTTCCAGCTTGCTGCTCCACTGTGTCTCCCTCAGCTGCCAAACCCGGAGGCGGAGAAGCCAGCCACGGCCTGGGTCAAAGCTTTCCCAAGGATAAGGGAGAGGTGGGAGGCACACAGCATGCAGCAGCTTCTAAGACAGCAATCAGTTCCCGTGGCACAATGTCAACATTTCTCTCTCACCCTGCAGCCCTCTAGCCCCCTCCTCAGCCCCAGTGCCAATCAAATCCTCACAGATCAAATTTCACAGATTTCAAACCCTGAAATCCCCACAGAATCCAAGCAACACAGGGGACCAGGAGTTGGAGAGTCTATATTTAAATATATAAAGTACAGCAACATAGCTTATCAAGATCACACAGTCTTCTGGGACTCCAGGAAGGTGGACAGAAGCAAAGGTATAGGGCTGGAACTAAGGGGACCAGTGGAGCTGTGTGGTCTCCAGAGGCCAGGACAGGAAAGAATTCCTCATTTTCCTTTCAGCCAGCAGGGCTTCACCTTTTTCAAGTAACCTTGAACCCATCCAAGCGTCGGCAAGACACAGGCTTCTCTGCCTCCCTTAAGCTTGAATCTGTGAACAGAAAACACAGGACAGAGCTGAGTCACCAGTCACTTGCTGCGTACCATGCAGAAGTCCTGTATCCACTTCCGTGTCTCCTGGTGTCCCTGTGTTTCCTCTCTGAGCCTTGTTTTTGCTCTCTGTAGATGACCACTACATAAGATCTGTAGCTTGCACACTGGGTGGGGTTGGGGGGACATCCATTAATGTGTGCATCAGGAACTTATTCACTGAGCTCCCTGACGGGGCCCCTGGAGATTCCAGCTCCAAGTATAAGAGTGGGGCAGAAGACCTTGTAGACAGCTTGATGATAATCTAGGATGAAAAAATTCCTGCCTTAAAACATCCCTGTGCTATAATTTTTAATACTTTTGTGTCTATCTGGTACATCTGGCTCTGGTTCATTGTGTGTGTGTGTGTGTGTGTGTGTGTGTGTGTGTGTGTGTGTGTATACGTTGCTTTTCTGATCTGGTCACTTTCTAATTGTCTAATCCATTGTCTACTTATCTAATCCTGCCTTTTGCAGCCTGGGTGATCTTAGACAATTACTTCTACGTCCCTGAACCTGAGTTTTCCTGGTAAGAAACAGGGCCAGCAGAGGTGGTATACATACAAGTGCCTTAGAATGCTGAGAGCTGCGTGCAAGCGATCTCAGTTAAGTTTGTACTGATCCTGTGATGCAGGCATCACGCTTGCTGTACTTCACAGATAACGGATACCGAGGGGTGCTGGATGAGGTTCAGAGGATTTTTTCTACCCAAGGTCACCTGGACCACAGATTGGCAAATGCAGAGGCAAACACTAATTATGAGAACCTCCCACTTTCCACTACACAATAATGTCTGGTGCTTCTGTGAAGTGACTCCTTCCTCCAGGGTGTAATACTGGGATACAGTAACTGGCACAGTGGGTTTCCCAAAACACAAGTGACTGCGGAGCAGGAGGAACTTCCAGGACCCTGCTAGGAAGCTCGGCGCTCCCCCCAGCGCCCAAATGCGGATCTGCCTCCGGGTTTTGGCTGCCTTGCAGGCTGCGTTTAGAAACCCTGTTCTAGTGGGACAGCACCATCTAGTGTCTGCTAGTCTCATGTCAGCCCGTGCGTTCCCTCCCGAGGGGTGCGGCGGGTGAAGGACTACTCACATCACAGCTTTGTAAGGGCAGGTGGAGCTGGTGACCCTGTGACACTGGATTCTCCGCAGGGAGATCTTTTTCTCCACAGATGAGTAGCAGCAGTGGGAGGAGGACACGTGCACTGGAAGAGAAGTACAAAAGAATGTGCGTCCATCGTTCAGCCTCTCACAGGTGGGATGATTTTCCCAAACCCAGCAAAGCTCCACCCAGGACAGACCTGTGCTTCAGGACCACATCCGGGGATCTCTAGCACGGCACTATCAGCAGCTATGCAGTTCTGGGGTTAGTGAGGGGAAAGAGTCAGAAGACTGGGGTTCTGACCTGAGCGCCCCACAGACCAGCTGACAGTTGTGATGATAAACCTGTGCCGTGGCTAGGAGTCCCCATCCTCAGAGCAAGAGAGTTTATACCCTGATTCCTGAAGGCTCGTCCAGTTCTCACCTCCCATCACGAGAGTACGGTTTTGTCCCAGCACTCAGGCCCAACGGCGTTGGACCCTCTTCCCTGGAAAAGCAGCCTAAACACACAGGACATTGTAGCCCGCAGTCCATAGACTTGGGGTCAGATGAGGAACTGTACAAGGAGCTCAGAAGGCCAAACGAAGTGCTCCCAGGTAGTAGTCAGCTCCCCAGTCAATGTCTTGAGTGCCCTCCTCCCCGACTCCAGGACCCAGCCCCTAGTCCCCACTGTGCTACTTTGCACACGCTCCTCCCAACCCTACCCCTAAAGCCTTGCCATCCAACCTGGCCACCTCCCGCCTAGTTTACTGTTCACTGAACCCTTTCGTGTCTGTTGCTAGGTCAGTATTCTCCCAACAGCCTCAGTGGGGAGGTGGACACCACCAGCTCCATTTTACACATGGAGAATTATTACCATAATTCGAGAGATAGGCGATTTAACCAAGGTCCTCCAACTATCAGGGCTCCCCAATCCTGCCCTCAGATGCTACTGTTATCTGTCACACTGTGCAGGAAAAGCCCAGACCCTCCTCCTGGCCTCAGGGTTTGCAGCTTGACCTAAACAACTTCACAGTCCCCGCCATCAGCTTGCACGGTCTGACTAGAGAGAGCTTCCTCAAGCTGAGCTCCATGTTTGTCCAATTCAAGGTTTTCCTACTAGTCCTGGGCTCCTGGCCCCTGCAAGTGCCAATTCCCCCTCTCAGGTGGGAGGAGGGGAGGAAGACTCTGAATTCAAGGTGAGTCCTCCTGGTTTGCAGAGCACCTGCATGTCTGCCCTCCTCAGGGAGAAGGAACAGGGCTCGGGGACACTTACAGCTCATGCCATCCACATCTTGTGTCCACATCGCAGCCAGCAGCAGGCACGCCAGGGCCACAGTAGCGAGCTTCATCCTAGGTGTCTGATTCAGGCCTCTCAGGAGCAGCCTTGATGTGTCTGGTGAAGCAAGGGCCTCCCTTGGGCCATCCTGCAGCACTCAGAGCTTTTATTATAAGGCCCGGCAAGAGGGATTTCCCAGGGGAAGAGGTGGGAGTCCCAGGGAGAAGGGACAGTTACTCACACCCAGCGACCACATGGAAAACTCCTCTCCTCACCTCTCACATGGTATTCAAGGTGCATTTGGGTGTAAGTGGCCTCTGGAACTTCCCCAGGTTCAGGAGCAGATAAAGATCATGCAGAAATACGTGGGAGCTGTCCTGGCTGGGTGGGAAGTCAAGATAGCTGAGTGGGAGGAAGTGGCCTATGTGTGGCTCGTGTAACCCACAGTGTTTCATACAAGCAAGATGCTACTGTCCTCAGAGCACCACAGAGGAGAGTTCTGGACTTGCGCTGAGACACTCCTGCGTTTGAGTCCTAGTTCTACAAACTCAATGGCATAAGCTTGACCAAGTTGCATATCCATGCAAAATGGAAATAGGAAGCCATATCTCAAGGGTGGGTGAAAAGAATTAAATAAAATCCTCTATGTCAAGTGCCTGGCCCCAATATTTTCTATTTCTGTATATTTTTTTCAATCCTCAACACTTCAACAGCGTATTCTGGTCCAGGTCTTTTGTTAGCCTCGGGGAAGATAGTTACCAATGAGATTCGGAGCCTAGCCTGAGCCGCTTCGTTTCAGCGCACAGAAAAACAGAAGTGTAAGGGCAGCAGTAGATGTGATGTATCCAGGACACAGAGGAGGGATGGGGGCCACCCCTGGCACTGGCCTGAGAGCTCTCAAAGGGAAATACTCTTGAAGAGGGTTCCCTGCAGGTTCATGTGGAGAGGGATGTGTTACAGAGAGGAAAGAGCTCAAGCAAGGACACAAAGCATGAAGGAGGACACCTCATTCCGAGTCAGCAGAGGAGGCTGGAGTGCACAGTGTAAAAAGGGCAACAAGACTGGGAAGTGACCAGAGGCCAAGGTGGCTGCACAGCTTCAGAGGGACCTGGTGGCCAGGAGGGCTTCTGTGCAGGGCTTGCAGTACGCGCCTCTCATTAGGCAGAGAAAGCGACTCTCAGAAGAGGAAGTCACTTGCTCAAAGGTGAAGTGAGTATGGATTGCAGAGATGAAGTGAAAAACTTGAGCCTCTCTGCTTCGAGTGTCATTGCCTCTGAGAACACACCCAGCTCACAACCTCTCCTCTGTCAGACCAGATACCAGCCAGCCCCCCAAATGCTGCACCACCAGAAGGTAGTCCACACAGTTGAAATCAGTAGCCCACTGCTGTCTCCTCTCCTCTTGCACCTTGAAGATGGACAGGTGTTTGCTCCCTGCCCTGGGGACTTGTGAGAGAAGCTGCACGGGTGTGTGGTCACTAGACTAAATATACCTGCGGGTTCTTTAGACAAATGGAGAGCGGACAATGTGGCCACTTAGGAAATGCTTCATCTGTCCCCTCCTCCTGGGGCTGTCCCTCCAATAGTTCCCTCCCCTCCTTCCCCTCACCGTGGCCACAGCCAACCCCACACAGGAAAAGAGGGACCAGCAAGATTTAGTCACGCCATCCCTTCCCAGGCTCCTCAGCACGTTGAAGGGACCGGTTGTGGGCTCTTATCACACAGCAGCTAACATTCCGAGGGAGCCTCTCACCCACTCCCATGTGGCTGTCAGAGCGTGACGTCTTCCTGGCCCTAGCATAAAAGCCATGACAAGTATTAGCTCAGGAAGATAGCTGTAGAGTTGAATGAGCTGGGCAGAGTGGCCTAGGATGGATTGTTGTACAATAAATGCTTTTAGGAGAAGCACTGTTATTCCCACTAATAAACCTTTTCTTAGTTAGATGTTTGAGAACCAGGAAGTGCTTGTCAATAGGTTTTCTTGTTCATGATCTTTTAGGAAATAGGTACCAACTTACTGAGGAGAGGGAGAGAGACCAGAGAAAGTTCGGCCTGTGTGGATTCATCTGTACCATGTCCTCAGTGTTCCTGCCCCTTGCCTGCCCCCTGCTGGCTGAGGGGGCTGCAGCCTGACCTCCCTGCTTGCTTTTCAGCTCCTGTTCGTCTGGTCCTGAAGGACCAGGATGTAGAAACCCATGGGAGAAAGAGACATGTGCCAGAGTCACAGGGCTTTAGAAAGACATCCCAGCTTTGTCTGTCTCTGGGGCAAGTCTTCTGAGTTCCCCCACTTAAGAAGGATGCATGTGAAGGGAAAGAGCTCGGCCTCTGGAGTCAGATCTCAGTGCCAACTGAGATCACTTGGGCAAGTGATTTAAGCCTTGGAGGTAGAGGTCCCTCCTATAAGCTCTGCGGTTAACTGGACTTATTATGTCCACAGGATAAACCCCCAGACTGTCACCTAATATGGGGTGATGTGAAAGGCTGAGTGAGACACAAAAGAGAAGGAAGGAAGGGGAAAAGCAAACATCAGAACATTGGAAATGATAGCATAGCACCTTACATGGATGGGGCACTGAGGGTAGATGAGGGACAGGCAGGTGCAAGTCCTACCTTTGGGGGGCTCCCAGCTTACTCAGGAGGTGAGTCCTGGGGATGGTGAGGGTGAGATGGAGCACAGAGTGTCCTGGAAGCTGCACAGTGAACTCACCTCCAAAGCTGGGTGTCCTCGCCCCTTCACCCTGAACTATGCGTGAATCCGGGCCATGCCACCACCTCCCTCACTGCAGGGTATCTCCCCAGTCTCTTCCTCTGCTCTGGTGCTTCTGACATCCAGCCTAACTGTGTCATTGCTAACATGAGCACGGTCCCCAGGCCCTCTGCCCCCTGCAAGCACAAGTCCAGGCCCTTGCAAGGATGCCCAGCACCACACACCCAGAATGCAAAACCGGATCTCCTGTGGTCCTTTCCCCATTTTGTTCAGGACTTGTGTCTTTTCAGGAGGCTTTTTCTGCCTACTGCTCAGTCACACAAAAAAGAGCATTGTGCGTCTCTGCCAGCAAAAGGCCTTCTGAGGGGTGCCGAAGGATATCACAGCAGTGGCCATGCCAACTTCTTTATGAGCTCCTGAGCCTAAAAGCAGGGCCCACTGTGCTCAGGGTGAAGCACAGGTGTCTTGGCTCTGCCCACAACATCCTACACATCATGGCTCCAGCTCACCACGGTGCCGCATATGTCCTAAGGCACTACCGCCCTTCTGCCCAGAGCCAGTTTCCAGTTTGATGTGGCTAACTGCAAGCAAGTCGTAACACCAGGAGTTCCCAGAGGGCGTCCATCACTCCTCTCCTCCCTGCAGGCGCCTCACACTGCTGCTCCTCATGTCTCCCTGTCTGTCGTGCAGCTCCCGGCGGGCAGGAGTCCCTTTGTGATGGTCAGCAGTTTTTGCTGCAGTATCAAGGATGGTGCGGGTATGCAGGAAGAACAGCGAAGAGGTCCAGCCCCAGCTCCTCTCTGCACTGTTCATGTGACTTCTTTGAGTCTCTGGGCTTCCTCTCTTACTAGGAATAATAACAGTCACACAGATTTTGCTCCAAGTGACACATTCACCTTCACTTACACCCTCCCCCAACTCCCTTCCCAGGGCAGAGTCAAAGACTAAAGCTGCTGCCACACAGCCAGACCTAAGAGGACAGGGAAGGGATGGGGAGAACAAATGGCAGACAGGATCAACACAGCAGTGCTCATTCTGCTGGTCGGGGCTCCATCCTTGAGGGCCTTCAGCCCTAACAGAGTAACAGCCACCAACAGCTACCCTCTGCTCAATGCTTCTGTGTTCTCGGCACTTCTCTGAGCATTTAACACATGCTAATCTGCCTGATCTTCCCAAAAGTCCTGAAAGTAAGTGTGATTCTTAGGCCCCATTTTGCAGATGAGAAAACTGAGGCACAGAAAGGTTGGCCAAGGCTATGGAGTGAGCCATGGGGGAGGTGAATTCAAATGCAAGTTGCCTTCACACTCCAAGTCCTGAATCAGTTCTCTGCAAGTCTCTCAGCAGAGGCTTCTGACTGCTGCCCAATCATCCCAGGTTATTTGGCCATGATCCTCCCAACCAGATCACATCCTACACTTCCTGGGGCGCCGTGTATATACTTTATGTCCCCAGATCGAATGTCACACACTTCCTCAGGTACACTTTGGATTTACCATATGGTTCTCTCACAAAGAGATACAATCTTTGCCCTGGTGAGCTGCCAGCTCCTTAACAAAATCACCTCCTCCCCGAGGCCTTCTCCACTTCCCGTCAACCTTCTCTCCTCTCCAGATGACAGGCACTTCTACTTAAAGGCATGTGTACTTGACAGGCCATGTGTCCATTCTGTTGCCCACATTATTGGCTCGACTCTGATTGGACAACGGATGGATATAATCGGTCCTGGCTGGGGCTGAATCAGTGTGTAAATGAACAGCCGTGCTGTCACATGCAAACAGAGCCTGAGCTCTCAACTTGTTTACCTTGTGTGTTAACAAACAGAGCTAAATCACCAGAGCCTGCATACTCAGGCAGACACCGCACACACATGCTTGCCGGGAGGACTCACCGCTCCCAGCTCAGGTCGCTCCCCGCATCTGCACAATCTTCCTGGCTCTTGTATCTCCTGGCCTTTTCCACAGCATGCCATCCTGCCTCTGAGAGGACTGAGCTTTGCCTAATGCTGGTAATACTCAGGTCATTCATGCGGCCTGAGTCACAGATGTACCACAGCGTTATGTCCCATGTCAGACAAAGCTGACGCCAAGGAATAAGCAGTGACTGCCAGTTGTGAAACTAGTTCTTTGTATGCTCACGTGGTTTGTGGCTTCCTCAATCCCTTATGGTCATTTATAGCTTTAAACCTTTACAAGTGAGAAATTAAGGCTCCTTGAGATTAATAATGAACACACATGTGCCTGCACACACAGAGACAAGCATCCACCCAAATGCCCTGAGCAAAGTGTTAGGGCCCAGCTGAGTATTTAATAAGCAGTTGGTGATGATTCCCTGTGTCTTCTTTCCCCAGAAGGTCAAAAATCTCCTGGCAGAAAGCCCATCAGATCAGACAACGCTTGGTTAACATGTAGACTTCTCTCCTCCTCCCATGCTGGAGCAAATTCATGAACATGGGGTAAGACACGGCCACATCTTGAGTTTTAACCTCCACTTCGGTGTATTACTGGGTCGCCCCTGCCAGCATCTCACCTGTGTAAGTATGTAAGCAGGTAAATGCAGGCTGGCTTTCCTAATTCAAAAGGCAAGTCAACAAAAAGGCAAGTTGAATTTAAGACTGTTATTAAATAAATATGTTTCCCTAACTTTAACCCATATATAATTCATTTTAACAGTATTATCGGGTTGAAGGTACTTAGAAGATACACTTTAATGGAGAGTTTATCGGGATTTGTAATTAGCAGAGCAATTGTAAGCACTTTAAAGTACTTAGAAGCAGATTAAACCCACTAAAGAGAATCAGCCACTCAAAAACACAACAGCAGCCTCCATTTACACACCAGCAATTGCTGTGTGATTAGAAATGCATAGACTCACACACCACGATGAATCTTACTCCTCATGCAGTATTTGGCACTCCTCCCAGCAAGGAACACTCATTAATGAAGTCAGCAGCTACTTACAGGACACCTACTATGTGCCGGGAACCAAGACACACCTGGCACTTGTCAGCATAGAGCCAAGAGCTTGTGGGAGAGATATAATTTTCAAGCAAGCTAATAGATAAACAAGGTAATTTTAAATTAGATCAGTCAGTGAGGGAAACATAATGAAAGCATAGGACCAAAGGGGGAATTAAAGAGTTTGCATCTGAGCTAGGACCTGCAAGACAAGAAGCTCTGGAAATGGAGGGTGCCGTTTATTATTTCCATTCCAGATGGCGAGAACAGCAAACACAAGAGCCTGGGACACCTTAGCTTAAGCTTCTACCTGAGTAAAACACAGAGACAAGGATTTAAATAAAAGTAGTTTATTTAAGAGTGTAAGAAATAGGAGTAAGGGAGTGAGACCAGGAAGGGAAGTTCTCAGTAAGGGACCTGTTACCAAGCCAGCCTCACTGAAGGCCATGCAGCAGGAAACAGTGTAGGCCTTGCACCGGGCTTACTCCACCCAGCAGAGATGGCTCTAGGTTACCTATACCCCAGTTCCTGTCACCCCTCAGTGAGGCTTCCCTGGCTCTTCTGGCCAGCCAGCCTGGGGGGCAGAGCAGTCCTTCGTGACTGTGATCAGTGGCTGCAAAGTGAAATGAAAGGCATGCCAGGATGCGAGCTGGAGACCGGCAGCCTCTGCTGCCCACACAGAGCAGCCTGAAAGGTTCCAGAAGAAAGGCCAGTGTGTAAAACTGCTGAGGAGAAAATGGCAGGGAGTGAAATCCCAGGGAAGAGCAGGAACCAGCTCACGTGAAGACCAGTCGTAGGGCATGGTGAGGGGTCTGAATTTTATTCTGTGTGTGTTGGAAAGCTGGTTGTGAAATTTAATCAGGATTATAAAATGGCTTCACTTTTTAATATGATTACTCTCTCGGTGGCATGAAGAACAGCTTTTTTTAATAGAAAGAGAGAACACAGGAGAAGCGGATAGGAGCAGGAGTCCAGGCAAGGGGTGCTTGTGGCTTCGGCTAGCACGGGGACAGGACAGAGGGCAGTGTAAGTGTGTTGCAGCAGGCGGGCTGCATGTGGGCGTGGAACCTGGGCTTGCATGTGGCAGTGCTGGGCTCAGAGGACTGCAAGAGGGGCTGGCTTAGCAGCGCCGGTCTGCTGGGTGCACTGCCCAGGATGCATCTTGCTGGGTGACTCGGTCACTCACCCACTCAATCTGGCCTTTGTTTTCTCCCACGGAAAATTAGAGAGTAGAACAAACTGGCTTCTAATGTTCTTTTTATATCTAACATTCTATGACATCAGGAAACAAGATTTCTTTTTAAAGTTTTAGATACTGTTAATAATGCCAAGAAAAATCTATGTGAACCACTACTTTAAAAAAAAAAAAAAAGGAAAAACTAAGACCTTGACAAGAACCATAACCAACTAGATTTTCCCTTTAGCTTCCCTGATTCCCCCAACCTCAGGGAACAACTGTCCAAAATCCTCTTGCTTTCTCTTTAAATTTCACTAACGTATGTCTCTACAGTGTACTGTTGTTGCGTAGGAGTGGCTACCAAAATGTGAGGTTGCTCAAGGCCCTGATATAAAATGGCATAGTAAAGAACTAAGAGAAACTAGCTGTGCAACGGTATCAACTCTTACAACAGTCCATAGTGTAGCAACTATTGAAGCTGTCCTAATAGCCTACTTTGAAACTTGGTGTCATTGTTATATTTATCTTTTTTTAAAAGGAAGGAACAGCTGGGATGGAGGAAAGGAGAAAAGAAGGAGGGGAAATGCACACAAGATAGCTGGAATAATTGTACTACTGATATTCTACTGGTTCATTGAAAGGAACAGTTAATGCTTAATTGTTTTATCCATCTTGCATGCCTGTGTCTGGTGATCTGAGCAACTACACTGAAGATAACAACATGTAATATAACAACTATTGTTAATTTCCTATCACCCTGTCTTGAAATTCTGTATCGTTTTTATTGTTTTTTGTTGTTCTGTTTTTGACTTTGTTTGCTTTTTCTTTTTAAAATTAAAAAAAAAAATTAATGGCATAGTATTTGCCTGTGACCTACACATATCCTCTTACATACATCATCTCTAGATGATTTATAATACATAATACCATATCAGTGATGTCAGTAGTTGTTATACTGTGTTGTTTAGGGAATCATGACCAGAAAAAGTGTCTGTATGTGTTCAGTACAGATGTGTTTTTTTCCATATATTTTCAATCCATGGTCATTTGAATCCATGATGCAGAACCTGCAGATATGAAAAGCTAACTATATCTATTTTACTTCATCAAATGTTTATAAAGTTTATAACCACAGGGAACTTCTTTTGGTTCAGTAGTTTTTGATGATACCTTCATATCTTTGAATGTCACTGAAGTTTATTTGTTTTAAATACTATTTACTATTTCACTAACTATATGACTGCTTGTTAATCTCTCTTCTTGGGTATTACAGCCTTTTCTAAATTTTTGCCACTGAAAACAGTACTAAACATTCTTATATGTGATATTCTTCTATATGCAAGATGTTAGGTAGCTAGGGAAAAGGAGGCACAGTGGTGCACATCTGTAATCCCAGGACTTTGGGAGGCTGAGGAAGAAGGAGCACAAGTTTGAGTCCTGGTTGGGCAATTTAGCAAGAACTTGTCTCAGAATAAAAAAAAAAAAAAAATGTGAAAAAGAGCTGGGGATGTGGCTCAATGTAAAGTCCCCGGGCTCAATCTCTAGTAGCAAAAAAGAAATAAAGAGGGGATTGTTGGGTGCTGTTAGGTGTTAGTTGTGTCTGCCAGCCACAAGAGTTTCTTCTTCTGCGGATGCCTGCCTTTGCTTCTTGTCCCTTTTCCCTTGAATATTTCTGTTTTCCTTATCTACATCAACCTGCTTCCTGCCTATAGAATGCAGGGCTCAAGGTCATTTTACAGACTAGAAAATTGGTCTGACTCAATTCAGACAGACAACACTCTCAATAACATAATTCTCTCAGAAACTCTTTTTGTAGATGCAGGTGGTCAAATCCACAATTCCTTGTTCTCTTTCTAGATGTGACCTCAAGAACTTGGACATCACCGGGCGTTATGAGATACTATAGCTCATGAAGATTATGAGCCATCTCTATTCCATGAGTCATTTCATCTTACCAACAGGATTCTCTGGGAGTCCCTTATTCCTATCAGAGACCTTAACAAAGGACATAGCAGTTGTGCCCTGAATTTGGTCCTGGCCACCACGGTAAGCATGAGTGTCATGACTTTGATTAGACTGGTGCCCTGAAGCTATGTCCTCTTTTGAGAATATTTTAGAAGCTGAAAAGCTTGAAAGGAAAGATGATTGAATCTTTCAACCCTCTGGCCCTTAGCATTTCAAGATTTCCTATAATCCCTTTCAGTTCCACTTGCAAATGAGCCAGTTCTTTTCTGATATCCCCTCTTTCTTATAGTATTTCATGCAATGAGAATACTTAGCAACAACTAACAAACACTAACAGCATCCTGTCTCAAACCTTCTTCTCCAAAAAGCCACAAGTTCAGTTGATTTATTTTCTGCCTTCCAAGTTATAAATGTGATGGTTTTAGCAAATGTTTCACTACAGAATTACATAGGTTGGCATTTTTCTTCTATAAAAATTACCTCACTGCCTGCTGCTCAGCCCCAAAGCCCAAACCATACATCTTCTTTGGTTAGAACAATACTTATTTCTAAGCATTAACTTCTGTATTAGTCCACTTTGCTGCAGTAACAAACAACTCCAAATGATCAATGGATTACCATAAGAGCCATTTTGGGTTTTGTTGCTGTTGTTATTGTTTTGGGGTGTTTCTTTTTGCTTTGACTCTCAAATTGGCAAGCCAACAGCATCTGTGCTTCTAACTCTGGGTCAGGTCAGGTCTTTGCCACCTGTCTTCCCAATTCCTGGGCCCAGGCTGAAAGATCAACTTGTGCTAAGGCCATGTCATTCTCCTAGCAGAAGATCCACGAAAAAGAAGATTGGCAGAAACTTGCAATGCTTTTAAAGCTTCTGCCAGGATATGGCACATGTCATAGCATTCTATGAGCTCAAGGAAGCACCACTGCTAAGTCTGAAGTCAGTGGCATGAAAAAATATATTCTGCACAAATGTAAACAAGAATACAGCCTACCCAAGGCAAGAAGGAACTCTTGATATATTTTTATACTAATCCTGTTAGCATATGTATTGCAATATATTCTCTGGTGTGTGACTTGGTCTTGTTTTGTCTTTTAGAGAAAGAAAACTCATAATTTTGATACAAATTCATCAGTTCTTTACAGTCCAAAGTTGTGTGTCATGTTTAAGAAACAAGGTAAAGAATATTCTTGGATGTTTAAAATGTCCCATTCAGATTTTCTGTTAAATTTTTAAAAGACTTCAACATTAACTATTTGGATTTGATTGTTATATGTTGTGTAATATAAAGATCCAATGTAAACTTTTTTTGCCCCATACAGGTAGATTGTCATTTTGGGGCTTAATTTTTGAATAGTGCCTGCTTTCTTCATTGCTCTAATGTACAAACCCATTTCATACACCAGAGCTCTGTGCATAGATGCCACTGCTACTGGACTTTCCCATTTCACATCTTTCCATTGATCCACTTGTCAGACACTGCATTGACCTATGGCTTGCGCTGGTATCTGGTGATGTAAATCCCCCTCTGTGGTTGTTTTTTAACTATAAGTGTCCTGGCTATCATCTCCCTTGCACTCCTCCATAAAAATCATTGAGCAGCCCTACCTAATTCCTGGGAAATCAGCTGGACACCAAGCTGTGTTCTAAACACACACTAACTCACTGACCCCCAGTGGTCACTGAATGAAGGTTGGTACTGTTCTCCCCATACTACAGATGAGGAAATAGATGATGTATACAAGGGACTGATTGGCCCACAGCTTCAAAGTCTAATCTGACTGCAGAGCCCCTGGGGTACCCACATCACACAGTTAGGGTTACCTAGTGATCACTAGGAGATGTTGAGTCAAGCCCGCCCTCTGGGCCCACAAGAAAAGGGAAGTGGTCAAAGACCTCAGCATACAGAACACTTCCTCCCACTCTTCTGCATGCCTGCCAGTACCCAGCTCAGCCCTTCACACCTTGGATTAGGCTGATAAGGCTGAGACCACACAGCACCTGGGGTATCAGTGTCGCAGAGCCACTAGCAGTGCGTGTCTGTCACTTTGCTGAGCATTCCTGGTGATAGCAGAAACTACACAGGTTGCATGCAAGTCCCTTCATTCTCATGGATTAAAACAAACAAGCAGAGGCCTGACTCCTGGAAACAGTGCCTATTCCAAAGAGAAGGAGAAGGTACCAAGAGTGCCTCCATAGTAGAATTCTCCTTCTCTCTCTCTTTGTGTATATAAACAGAACAGCAAACTATGTTGTGTACAGTTTGTCCCTTTTAAAACCCTTATGTCCTCTAGTGTTGAGAGAGAAGAATGTAATCTTATTAATCCACCTACATACAATGAAACAAAGATGGTGAATGACCAGTTAAGCCATCGCACCTCTTTCTGCTCTTAGTGGCCCTGCATTGGCAAGGTTTGTACCAGCCGTGCAGTGGTGTCAGGGGAGCAGTGGCTCTCTGCACTGTTCCAGCAGCTTCAGGAGCTCCTAGGAACTGGTTAAAGTGCAAATTCTGAGCCACTACTGAGTCTTAAACTCTGGGGCTGAGGCTTAGTAAGCTACACTAACCCTCCCTGCCCCGCTTTACTTAGTTCTTTTGTTCATAAAGTTTGAGAACCACTGCTGTGCAGAACCTACCACAGTGCCTGGTAGAATAAGTTTTCAAGGAATATTAACTATTTTGGCCAAAGATCACAAACTTAGGCCATGGAAAAGCAAGGGCTTGGCCTCTGGTCTGGCTGATTCTAGACAACCTTGTCTACCGAGTGTCACTGTAGGTTCTAGGAAGGAGATCCTTGTTTTAGGAAAACTTCTCCTCGGGTCTGACATTGGTGTGCAATGGAAATAATCTGGAAATAACATGTGGTAGGACTTGGCATTGTAATTAAGCTAAGGGCCAACATATGAAGTACTGTGGTCACCGTGTGACTTCCCAATTAAAACTGTCATAGATTAAGTCCAAGAAGTTCACAAACTCAAGTGCACACATCTGTCTATATATCTAGAGTGTGAAGTCTCCTAATCTATAAGTGGATCAAAGCATTACTGCACTGAACAAGTAAGTAGTATAGACTGGGTTTAACTTATACGTGACTGACAGGTTTTGGAATTAAAAATCATGATAATATTAAAGAAAATTCAAAATCAAGTCAACAATGGTCTTATCACCTTCAAAGAACTGTTTGCTTCTCCCTTAAAGTATTTAGCTTTCTGTAGACAAATCTTTACCCTGTCCCAGTCACCCCAAATACAAAATTGTGTGCTCTTTTCACTAACTATATTGTAAACATTTCTTGTGATGATCCTTAGTTTTCATAGTTACCATGGTGATGACTGGAAGATAGCAAGCTGAGGTAACATAATCTACTTATAGATTTTGAGCTGCCTGCTCAGGTACTAAGTATTATATATTTATTTATCTAATTATAGATGTTCAGCTGTTTATTTCTAAAGAGCACAGTTGTGACTATTTTCCTTAAATTCCTTTTTTTCTACTTATGATGGCTTTCTTTAGATTAGCACCCTAGAAGAGGAATTACAGGAAGGGGGCATGACATAGCCCTGACCACTGTAACACATTGGAAAAAACATTTTCAAAGAAAATGTAATGGTTAGCTCTGCTGGCAGCAATATAAATACGCCCAAGTTACAAAATTAGGCCTGTGTTACTGAATAGCATTATTCCTCTTCCTTATCTTGCTTTTACAACTTAGCAAGAATGCAATTGTATAATACTAGTAGTTTAATTTTTCTTTCTGTAAATATCAGATCCATTCTTTTTTTGTTCAAAGATAGAGCTGGTCAAAATGGGCCACAAAGATCTTATTTTAATTAGTTTGCCCCCTAAAAATTCATGTATTGGTTCCCAGAGAAGTGCTACTGGGAGATGGTGGAACCTTTAAAATGCAGTGCCTCATGGGAGGTCTTTAGGTCTTTGGGGTGTATCCGTGGATTTCCTCACTCCACTCTCCCCTCCTTCTTCTTTTACTTCCTGTTGTTATTCTTTATCATCCTCCTCCTCCTTCTCCTCCTTCTCCTCCTTCTTCCTCTCTCTCTCTCTCTCTCTCTCTCTCTCTCTCTCTCTCTCTCTCTCTCTCTTCCTGACCTGGAGCTCCGTAATTTTACTTTGCACATGTACCTGCCATGATATGATGCCTCACCCAAAGCAAAGGAGCCAACCAACTATAGACTGGAGACTCTAAAACTGTAAACCAAAATAAACCTTTCTTCTTTATAAGTTTCTATCTCTTATAAGTTTCTATTACAGTTCAGAAAGCTGACTGACACAATTAGTATGTACTCACATGCATCTGCATATGTATACAGGTATGTGAATCTACAACTGCATGTGTCTAGGTACATATATGTGACTCTCTATAGGCACTTGCTTTCATGTGCATGCCTCAGATGCACACAGGATGCAGTCTATTTACTTAAGGCTCCACTGAACATGCTGTTTCTGAGTATGCATTCCTTTGAATTAATTTATATGTATGTATGAATAAATACACCTGGGCAATATTATGGAAGCAAAGATACTAGCTAAATCAGATTACCTACCAGTTGATGAAAAGTAAACTGAGGCATAATAAAATTTAAAGGAGTTATTAGACTAAAAAGTAATTCACAATGTGGGAAATACCAGACCAAAACAGATTTAGTGTTTCAGTGAAAACACATCAGAGGCAAGCACTGGCGACAAAAATGCAGAGGCAAAATAAAAACGTTATTTAATTAACTTCAATTACAAAAGTGCCTTTTTTAGTTTACATTATTGGAAGTCCTGAGTCACATAATTTTATGTTCATTGGCTGCCCGTGATTGGCTCAGGTGAAGTTTTGTTTCTGTCTAGCATAAGTGTTTACCAGAAATGACTCAAGTGAAATGTTGCTGACACATGAAAATCAAGTGAGGTCAAGGTTGCTTAGAAGCCTAACTGGTTTCGCCTGTTCAGTGATTCTTCAGGCCTGATCTTCTTTTAATGTACCTCAACCATTCCTCCTTTTTTGCTCATCCTCTCCGCAAGCTATATTTAGGTACTGCTATTGACAGTCCTTGCAAGAAGGAGTTATATAGAAGTTGGCTTTGTTAACTCTTGCACTGCTTGAAAAGGGTTCATGATATCATCCCATGAAAACAAGAAGAAAAACAAAAGGTAACCTTTGGAGCAAATTATGATCCTGCCCTTCGAGTCTAGAGGGCATCTAGTCAATGTTTCTAGATATAAATTTGAAGCATCTTTAGATAGGGGACAAGGATGGCAGATGAGTGTCAGTGGTTGTCAGGAGGCATTCTGATGAGCTCTTCAGTGACCCAAGTAGCAGGCATGAAGACTGTCCTTACAGGATCCATTGTACTGGCTTTTCTGAAGCTTAAAGTCATCTGGCTACAGCTTGCAGGGCTTAGAAAGGAACTATTTAGGGTTTTAGTGAAACCAGAAAATGTCAGGATTCCATCCAGTTGTATGGGTAGATTGCAAAAACCTCAAATAAAATGTACAAGACTAAAATTTGATATTAGCACACTGTACTTCTCTATTAAAACACAATCTTTTATAATCGCTCCTATTTTTACCAAAAATGATCGGTTAATTTTTTTATAAAGTAAGTTTAGTTTCATTAAACATGACCTGATTGCTCATATAATATAATAAGAACAGTAATTCTATGTATATTTTTTAATATATTTTAGTCAGAGTATGGATAATATCCAAAGGGCTTTGGTGACTTTGTGTCAGACAACATTAGTTTTTGTAAAAGTATCTGGTAATGAGAAATCCCAGATTACATCTTTAAAAACCTCTCTGAGTTAAGAAATCAAACTAAGGACTTGCCCCGTTCATGTCTGATTATAAGGAGAACAGATTTTTATGAAATCTACACAAATATCCATATTGCAAATAGGAATATTTAAGAAGAGTTTTTAAATTCTAGAGCAGCCAAGTAGAGAGAGAGAGATGAATGTCTCATTTTTGTTAACAAGTTTATTTTACCAAATCGCTGTAAGTTATAGATAGCTTAATAGAAAAGAGGAAATAAAAAGATCGTTTTAATCTAGAAGTAAGAGGTGTGGTTGAAAACTATGGTGAGTGTTTAAATATTTTAAAAATTAATACAGTAAAAGATACACTGGTATTACTCCTCTTCAAAGTACACCCCCCAAGCACACACATACACACATCTTGCTTCAAACACATTCATCCCATCCTTCTTGCCACTTGCTGAAGCTGTCCTGGATGTCCTCTTTGGGAGGGTCTTTAATTGCATTCTTGTGGCTGCTTCAATATTATGAATCAGTTTGAAACGTTTACTTTTCATAGTCATTGTGACTTTGGCGAAAAGCCAGAAAACACGCAGTGCCAGATCTGGTGAATTAGGTGCTGAGGACATACGCTCAGGTTTTTGCCAGCTTGCTTTTTCCTTGGGTGGTACTCAGCAACAGTATTTACAGTAGTTTTGATCCCAACTTGTAAAGACACTCACAAGAGAGAATTCCACACTCAAGAAGAGACAAGAAGCAAGAGAGAATATTTTGAGGGGAAGTAATGGCAATGTGTCTTTTGCTGTAATAATTTTTAAAATTTACATACAAACTATGCTTTTTATCATTCCTTCTATTATCTGACAATGCCTCCCATGCAATGTAATAAATCAAATAAGTCTAATTAGTTTAAACATCTTTGTTGTAAGAAGAGAGAATTAATTCTTTTGAGATATTTCAGGAAAGTGAAAGTTAATTTGAGGTTAAAAATACTTAATTTGGAATATGATATTGGGAAACTATCAAAACGTCAAAAGATTTTACACACTTTATTAATAGGAGCACAGGTCAGTGTGAAACAATATCAAAATGATTAAAGATTTTTAAAGGTAAATACAGAAAACTGCATGATTATAAAAGAAAAAAGAACTTGGCTATTTTAATAGTGGAAAGGTTCACTCTTCTTGAATAATAACAAAAGACCTAGTAAAAGATAACCTGAAGCATATGAAATTATCATGGTAAAATACAAAATCTTTATTTTCTAAGCCAATTCCTTAAAAGGCCAAGGAAAAAAATTTCACCATCAAGAAAGGAAAAGAGAAAAGAAAGAAGAAAAGAAGGAAAAAAAATATGTATACACACACACACACACACACACACACACACACACACATACAGACACAAGATAGCTGAAATAATTGTACTACTAATTTCTATTGGTTTATTGAAAGAAACACTTAATGTTTAATTGTTTGATTAATCTTACCTGCCTATATCTGGTTATCTGAGTAACCAATTTGAAGATAACAATATGTAATACAACAACCATTGTTAATTTCCTATCACCTTATTTGAAATTCTGTATCATTTTTATTGTTTTTGTGTTTTTTGTGTGTATATCTTTGTTTTTGTTCTTTTCTCTTTAAAATAAAAAAAGAACACACCAATACTTTAAGAAAATTTTGTCTTTTTAATAAAGGGAAACCCAAATTCTAACTTCTAATCAGTTATTATTGAGCTTGTAAAAATAAATAAAATTTATTTAAGTCTAGTAGTGTGACCACACCTAAGATGTATGTTTATTTAGTTTCACATCTGAACACGATTTCTCCATCTCTCTCCATGTTGATTTCAGCCTTCTTGCACAGTTCCAAGAACATGAGGAACAAATTAATGAATTCTAAATAGCCAGGAAAGAGTCAGAGGAGTTGGGGCTAGTTTACCAGGAAAAGCAGACAAGTCTTTGTAAGGAAGAGCCTGGCTGTTCCTTTCATGCTTAATAGAGATCATTCCTCAATGAGCCGAGACTGAAAAATATTATCAGGTGAGGTACCAGGAGAGCCACATGATCTTCCCTCCACTCCACAATGCCTCCACAGTGTGCCTTTGTTTTCTCAGTCTAAAGTAGGGATCAGAAGGAAAGATGTTTGGGAAAGACAGACAAGACAAGGCCACAGTTCCTGGCCCACAGAAGGTACTGAGGAAGGATGGTCTCTCATGGGAAAGGAAGCCTTCCTTAACACCCTGGAATAGGCAGTGGAGCCCCATAATCTCAAGGATTCTGAAAGTCTTACCAGAATCCTGCCTCAAGCAGCACTAAAGCCTTACACACCACTGCCACGTATGTGCAGCTTGGGATAAATCATGCCTTTCAAACATGAGGTCTCTGGGGAGAAAATAGTCAAAAGGTCCTTTTGAGGAACAAGAGAGAGTTTGGAATCACTGGGAAAAACTCATGGAAAGTAGATTTCAGGCTTTTTAAAAACCACAGAACTGCCCTCCTTCCCATATTTTTATGCCAACATCTCTTAGAGGAAACCCCAAACTATGAAACAGACAAGGCTCCGCTCACTCCTTTCCTGTATTCCTACAAGGAGCTCCTCACCCCACAATCACAGCAGGGATCTACAAGACCCCAAGGCCCTTTCAGCCCTGCCTGATGCTTCAAGTCACAGTGTCTGAGCAGTAGTAACAGCACAGCTGACATTTACTGAGGGCTTTGTACACTCCCGGTTCCTTTAGCTCTGTAGATATTTTATTCTTTTACCCTCCTATGTCCCCAGGAGGCAGATACTGAAAATCCTATTTGGATCTCCATTTTGTAGTTAAGGAATACAAGACCCAATAAAAGAATAGTGAAAAAAATAATATTGGCTATAGAAGACACGTGCCCAGGTTCATAACTTCTATGTTATGGAGTTGAGAAGCAGATCTAAGGAGTCTGAGTCTAGAATCTGTGTTTTTAGCCTAACACTGTAAAATCTCTCAGTGCTGAGAATTAAAGGGTGTCTTTTGAACCTAAAGTCTCTGCTACTCCATCAATAAGCCTTGTAACACTCATCTTTTGGATTCAATTTTGTTTGTTTTGCTTTGTTTTCAAGCAAGGTGAGAATATCATCATAAATTATTCTCTTCAATCAGCAAAAAGGTGGACCCTCGAGATAAGCTCTAACCTAAGTGAGCCTCAAGCTGCCTTTAGCTTTGATAATACCCACAGCGGCTGGTGAAAATTATTGTTGGAGATCTGAGACGGGAAACACAGGGATGCTAACAAGGGTGCAGCATCTATGTCTCTAAGTGCTTTATAGCATTTCCTTATTTTGTAGTCACTCTGCTCCAGGGTGGAAGATATTATTTTCACTTCACAGATGATAAAACTGAACATCAAGGAAAGTTTCTGGCAATGTCCCCCTCAGAAGTGGCAGAGCCTAGATTTGAAACCAGAACTTTCTGACCTATCATCACGCTGCTGTAGACCAGTGGCCTTCATGGATGGCAGATCTCGGCTCTTCTTCAGACTCTTCCTCCAAGCTCCTAGGTCCCCTCCTGGTCTATGTTACCCTACCCTGCCGAGGCTGTTCTCCACCACTGTCTCCCCACTAGCTGGAGGCCTGGAAGGCAGAGCAACAGGAAGCGGTAAGCAAAGTGCAGTGAATGAGCATCCCAGGCCAGGTATGCAATCCAGATTCTGAGGTGCTGGGAGAAAGGAGAACTCCCCAGCCTCTGGACTGCAGATGTTAAGAGCCCTCAGTCCTGGAAACCCCTCAGGCCCCTGGAGCCTCACTCTCTCCCCTCCTACATACAGTGGCCCTCTTCTGTCCCTGGGAAATCCCAGGGTGACTTTTGGGTTCAGAATGGTTGCCCAGGGTCCAAATTTCCCTCCAAAGTTGAAAGGGTGATGGGACATTCAAAGTGGCCCAGCTGCAAGAACTTTTGCCTGTCTATCCCTCTGCTTCAGAACCTAACAGCAAAGGAGAGTTGTGTAAGAGCCTGAGATCTGGGGTCAACCAGAAACGTCTTTGCATCCTGGTTCTACCACTTGCTGTGAGGACAAATTCTTTAGCTTCAATGAACCCTTAAGAGGAAACAATTGCTGAGAATGACGGTGCATGCCTATAATTCCAGCATTTTGAGAGGCTGAGGTAGGAAGATCGCTAAGTTTGAAATCAACCTGGGCAACCTGGTAACTTAAAATGAACGTGTCTGAAAATAAAAAATTGAAAAAAGATAGGGGATCGATCACTCTCAGTGCAAAGCCCTGGGTTCAATCCCCAGTACCATCACACTTGCTATTAGTGATGTGAGATAATAAGTGCATGGAAAGTACTTAGAATAGCACCTGCCTCATAGTAAATGCTCCAAGGGAGCTTGGAATTGAAACCGGGCTTACCGCAGAGGCTCAGAACAGCTGGAAAAGGTGGGGTCAAGTGATCTGAGTAGAAAAGGGAGCACCTCACCTTGGTAGGGGTGGAGAGGAAAGCATGAGGATCACCTAAGTGAGGGGGAACCAGGAAGGGAACAGTGACTCAGACAGATGCACTCAAACGATTTGCCCTAATTGACCACAGGAAGCAGATAAGCATTTAGCAGAAGGTTCTTTCCAAGGTGGAAACCCACAGACAATGTTTTAAGGGGGGAGTCAGAGAGTTCCAGGGGACAGGGAGGAGATAAAAAAAAAAAAAAAAAAAAAGGCCAGGCATAACAGCCTCTCCAGCCCATAGTCCATGGTGCAGGTAAAGGATACCACCAAAAGCTGGCTGCCACGGATCCAGGAAGATACCTGCTCAACCCCAAGCTGATACCCTCTTTGCTTCCATCCAAGGTCTAGGGTCTGAAAGAAGAGGGAAACTTGAGCTGACTAAGCCCCTACTCCGAGTCCAGGGCAAGCTCTAGTATACTTTACCTCTGGATGTCTCTCTTGCCTCAAAACACGGCATCAGTGATGGGTTACTGAAGGCCCTGTGGTGGAAGAGATTCACCAGCTAGACTGCCATAGCAAGACTTGAACCCAGGCCCTGTGCATCTCCACTCTAGACAGGTGGAGCACCAGATGTGGGCACTTGGCTGTCAGTAGCTACTTCTACCAGTTACATGATCCTGGACAAGTCACCTCTCTGGGCCTCAGTTTTGTGGCTTTGTAGACGAACAGCTTCTGTAAGGGGACTGAAGGAATTAGGTCTGACCCACGCACAGAGGTAGCATTCAGTGTGTATCATTTGCAGAACTTGGACTCTTCTCAAGCAAAGCTATCCCTCAGGAGAGTCCCAGCTCCAGGCTCAGAGTCTGACCCCTGGGGTTGGGAGCCTGGTTCTATAGGTTCTTCCCAAGACTGTGACTTGGATAAGTTCCTAGACCCCTCCGAACCCATGTGCTCTACTCTAAAATGAGGATGAAAGTTCTACAGCTGCACAGGGCCATGGTGGGAGGGACATTGTGAAGATGACGGCCCCTAGCTGGTTCAGAGTGGAGCAGAAACCAAAAGGTGGGACTGGAATTTCCCTGTGTAGGAGTGGATCACCCAGATAATGAGGAGTGATGGGGATGTGGGGAAAATGCAAGTGGACAGAAAGACCCAAACCACCACTGGAAAGAGACCAAGCAGTAGCTGAGATGGACATTCCCAGCCGCAGGGAGAAGGCCTGATAGGCACAGAGCAAAGGTGAATTAGAAGGTGTGAGGGTTGGCGTCTTTCCCCTTTTCTCTGTCCCTCAAGGCAGCCACCAAGAGTTGACCGCCCACAGTGACCTTCTTGCTCTGTAGTTTGGGGGAAGTCACTCACCCACTCTGCTTCTTCTCTTTTTGGTATCCCTGGTAGGAGAAAGTAATGCTCACCAAGTTCCTGGGTAGGACAGTCCATATTGGAGGGGAATAAACTGCTCAGAGGAAAGAGATAGAAGACCTCAGCAAGAAACCACCCTTCGGCCATGATTCATTCTCTGCTCCAAAAAGCCCGTCATGGTCTTGGCTCTATTCCCAGTGGCTGTTTTGCTGCAGGACCAACTCTTTGACCTGTGCTTAGGACCAGGTTCCCTGGTGCAGATTCTGCCCCACAGGGTACCAGCAGTGAAGGCCAGACCTTTGATCCACTTGCACAAAGCATCATCTTTTCCTACTCGGAGCTCCTCACTCTGCCTCCACACACAGATAAAAGATGTTCAGGGAAGTGATCTTGCAGAAGAAGCGTTAGTGACTCACAACATACTCATATCTGTTATCTGAAGCTCAGTTGGTTTTCACTGTGTCTTCCCCAGTGGGCTGGTGTGTTGAGGTGGGTGATCACAGAGAGTAAAGTCAGGAAGGAGACAGCTGAAGATGCTGAGTCCAGGGGTAGGTCAAGAAAGCTTATTTCAGGGGTCACTTGTAAGCCTAACCCTGCACTGGAGAGAGTACCTAGAATCCTCCTATTTCCCCCAATAGGAATACTGTAGGAGTGCATTGGTATGTGGGGACAAAAGAAATAGGTTTTAGCCAAGCCATCACTGTGTTCTAGGGGCTACAGTGAAAGCTTGACATGAGTAACTGCATCCAGCCTGTTCCATAGACCTGAACAGCAGGCATTGAAGGGCTACTGACCACTCAGCTAGGAAGGGAATGGCCTATCTGACTTCAGTGCTCATAAATTTACCGAGGATCTTTACCGAGAACCCCAATGTACACTAACCCTAACCCCAATGTACCCCTTTGTCTCGGTGGGAGGTCAGTTCTGCCAAATCTTCTTCCTAAGGGAAGCAGAGTTCCACATCTAGATTCTTCCTAAGGGAAGCAGAGTTCCACATCTAGATTCAGACCTCATTCTACAACCACACTGTCCTGAGTCCAACATGACCATACTCATAAGTCATCTGTTTAACAAATGTTTGCAGAACACATCACACCCAGGACCTATTCTAGAAGATGGGCATGATAAAGACCAGACCCTGGCTCCAGAGGACTTAGTGAAGAAGACAGATGTAAGGCAAAATAGGACCATTGTTCCAAGGAAGACAGCAATGAAATGTGTGAGGGTCCAGGCTGATCACCAGGTGGTAAGAGAACAGCCGGAGAAAGCCATTCAACTGTACAATATAGAACTTAGTCATCAGAGTCTTCAGGCCTCTGAGATTTTGGGTACAAACCTCTCAGATTCAAAATGAGAAAGCTGAAACCAGGGTGGGGACATTATTTGCAAATACCCATAACACATTGAGCTGTGCAGCATCAGAGCCCAGGGAGGACCCAAGATCTCAAACACCTCTGGTCCTTTCCCAGCACAACCATGGTTCCA
The DNA here is from genome assembly GCF_000276665.1 of Chinchilla lanigera. Lineage (NCBI taxonomy): Eukaryota > Metazoa > Chordata > Mammalia > Rodentia > Chinchillidae > Chinchilla > Chinchilla lanigera. Next base: position 9,110,427 of record NW_004955481.1, read on the forward strand.
TTTGTACCTGTGACCAAAGTCAACAGGGGATCACGCACCTAGAGCCGTGGTTCAAGATAAATCTATTGTCACAACCATCATAACTCAACATCTTCAACATATTGGACTTCTACATCAAGTAAAATGTGACTCAGCTGCCCACAGAAAGCCAAAACATTCTTAGTTTAGGTACAATGGGAGCTTTTAATCTCAGATAAAATTCCAGAGGCCTGAGGCTCAGGCTCTGCTCCACAGAGTTGCATGGACATAGGCACCTGTCAGCATCCTCTCCTCCCTTCCCAATTTATGGCTCTCATCCAATTGCCCAAGCTGAGGGTACCTGCTCTGCACCCCCTCAGGCAGTAGAACAAGATGAAAAAGAGGGGTGATGGGTACCCAGGTACTTTATTACAATGAAAGAGGAGAAAGTTGGCATGACAATTCAGTTTGATTGGCAGGAGAGCCATATAGGAGATTAGTAAAATGCACTTCTGGGTATGTCTGGAAGGATCCTTTTACTCTGATATTATTCCCTGCACTCTGCCTCCTGGATCCTTTTACTCTGATACTATTCCCTGAACTCTGCCTCCTGGATGCCAAGAAGTAAGTAGCTTTGTTCTACTACATCCTTCCACCAGGATGCACCTTACTTAGAACAGCGAACCATGGATTGAAACCTCTGAAACCGTGAGCCAAATAGCCCATTTTCTTCCTTCAAGTTGTGAGTGTCAAGTATTTTGTTCCAGCAGTGGGAAAACTGACTAATATTGTTAGATATTTACCTTTGGTATTCACTTCTGAATTCACTTTTTGGATCTTTCTTCTTTCCTGGATCCTTTCTGGATCTCTCCTTCCCAAAGCCCAGACACTCATGCAGCCCTCTTTCATGATACTTACTGCCTCACTACAGATTGGGGTGTGACCACCCTGCCTCCTCCCTTCACCCACCCTCTTGCACAACTCCCAGCTCAGCAGCAGCTTTCTGCTTCTCTTGTCAGCCACAGTGGCAATGTGGAAGTGAGGAGGGCCAGGAGTCTGAGTCCCAATTCTTACGGAGCCCATCCCACATTCTGTGACTTCACCCAGTAACATCCTTTTTATGTCAGGAGAGAGCGTTATTTCAGATCCAAAGAAAGACAAAATTGGGAAAACATCCAAAAATGTATGCTATGGACAGGCCTGCACATACACTTACAGATTATCCTCTTTAGAATATTCAAGAAAGTTTCAGGAATGGTAAAGTACTGAAACAACCTAAGAATCTACTAATTGAGAACTGGTTAAGCACATGTTACTTTTATGCAATATTCTGCAACTGTTAAAAAAGTAAGACTACTTTAAATGTGGTTAACGGAATACTATCAAAAACAAGCTAGTAAGAGCAAGGAATAGAAAAGGGCATGTAGTATATAACCATTGGGCAAACCATATTCCCTCAGCTGTATATATTCCCTTATGTTCGGGTAAATCACCACTGGAAAACTACACAAGTAGCTGTCCCTAAGGAGAGGCACTGTTATGGGGACCAAAGGGAAACTTACTTTTCAGAGTACAAGCTTTGTGAATTATATGCCAGGAAGTGTCTCCTTAAAAGAGAAGAATGAGAAGGAAAACATTTAGTGGTGATTATTCAATCTTGAACCAAGAGAGTTTTTGTTTTCTCCAGATCTTGATTATCCTTTTGGCAAAGGGAATGCAGTGGATAAACCAGCTGAGGTCCCACCCGGTTCAGCTCTTCCCACAGTCACTGCCTTCAGTTCCAGGCTTGGCTTCCCACCACGGATCATGAGCATCTCATCCTGGACGTAGCCCTGGTGGGAAAAGACTTCAGTGCTGGAGAAGAGGAAAGAAACTGAGAAGGAGGGTGACACTTCAGCAGGCCTGTGACACTGCCTCCTTTCCTTGAGGCTGCCTATTCCAGCACTTGCTTCCAGGAGTGGAGGGGAATTGACATGAATACTTGTATTGCAAGAAACAGAAATCCCTAAGCTGAAATGAGTCTAAACCACTGAGCTAGTGGATTGCCTTATACAACCCAATGTATTGGCTCAATCAACAGAAAGCTCAAGAACAGGGAGAGAACAGTGGGCCCCCTGGAGCAGGGACTTTGCAGCCTGTCAGAACTGCTTATCCATCATAGCTAACTCCCTTTTAACATGGACTGAAGTCTTTCCTCCAGCAGGATCCTGCTCAGTGGCAGGTCTCATCTCATAGCCCAAAGCTCAGCTACCTGAGAAGAGCCACATTTTTCCATCTCTATTTAGAGAACCCCAAGGACAAGACTACAGTTGGCCTGGTTGGAGTCAGTACCCACTGCTACATCCACCAGTTCAGCTAGAGAAGTGAGGTCCCTAGTTTGGGCCCAGTGAGAACATATTTCCTGTAAATCCAGCTCAAACATCACTCTCTCTGGGCAGCCTTCCCAAATACACCTAGCTCTGCACTCATACTGAGGGATACTGAGTGTCTCTCCTCCCTAAGTACAAACTCTGAGAGCAAGCACCAGCCTGGCCTAGTTTTGCCCACCTTGTATCCACAGCATTTAGCATGGGCCCTAGCCCAAGGTGAAAGGAAGTAGAAATGATGGGTTCAAAACCATAGTGACAAATATAATGGTGTGGCTGCTTTGAGTCCTGGCTACTTTTCCCAGTCTGTGGCAGTTCTCATCTGCTCCTGAGAAAATATCAAAGCCTTTTGGCAATATTTATCCTCCCCAAAACAAATTTGGTTCTGGTACTTAGTTATTTAACAAGTATGGACTGAATATCACTGTGTTCCAGGTATTGTTCTGGGTATTGGGATAAAGCAAGGAACATACTAGAGAGAAACCCCACTGTAGCCCAAGGAGATTGAAAAGAAAAAAAAAAAGGAATACAAGAAGGTTGGAGAGAGGACTGCAATTTTGAAATGAGTGGCCTCAGGAGAAAGTGATATTGTTTTGTTTTGTTTTTTTGTTTGTTTGTTTGTTTGTTTTTGGTTTTTTCTCCGGTACCGGGAACCGAACTCACGACCTTGCACTTGCCAGGCAGGCGCTTTTGCCGCTGAGCTAAATCCCCAGCCCCCAAGAAAGTGATATTGAAGCAAAGCATGGAAGGAAATGAGGGAAACTGAACCATGGGGGAAAGGGTTCCAGACAGAAAAATTAACCAGTGCAAAGGCCCTGAGATAGAATCAGATCTGGAAGAACATGGGGCCAGTGTGCCTGCAGAGGGCCAAAGGAAGAAGTCCAGGTTTAAGGTTGAGGAGGAAACTGTCCAGATCTATACTGGGAGGCCACTGTAAGGACTTCGACTCTGAGTAAGTCAGTAAGCCCCTAGAAGGCTTTCTGAGCAAAGGATTGACATCATCAGAATTGAATTTAACAGGAGTCCTCTGGCTGCTTTAAGAGCAAGGACAGAAGCAAGGAGATCACACATAAGCCAAGTGGGAAACAATGCCTTGACCCAATATGCAGCAAAGCAAACATAGGTTAGGATACATTATGAAGTTGGAGTTTAAAGGATTTGCAGATAGATTGGATGTTAGTACCAGAAAGTTCAGGATAACTAAGGAATATTTTAGCTGAACAACTCAAATAATAGAATTACCATTAATTGACAAAAGCAAACGTACAAGAGGAACAGGTTTGATTGGCTGGGAGAGGCAGGCACCATGGGAATGACAGGAGGTTATCAGAGTTTGCGGCCAAGATATGCATGCAATGCCTCTTTGACATCCAAGAGAAAGCATTAAGTTCAATATATATGCATGTAGATGGTGGGATGGAGAATTTATGGGCAATAGCATTTTGGAGTGATTAGTTTTAACCGAATTAAAAGATGAGTATCCAACCACTTTGACCTACAAATTGGTGATTTCTTACAGTACTATCTATAGATGGCTGTTAAAGCCATACCACTGAATCAGATCACCAGGGAATGAACAAATGTGAATAAGATGTAAGGTCCATTGTATAAATCTTGGAACAATCCCTTGTTCAAATGTCAGGAAGATGAAGAGAAACCAGGAAAGAACACTAAAAAAGGATGGGATGGGGTAGGATAATAGGAAATATGATACCCTAGAATCCAAGAGAAGAAAGTATTTCAGGAAAAGAGGAATAATCATGTGAATCAAGTGCATTTGAGACTTTAAGTAAAATGACAGTTGAGAACTGACCCTTGGATTGAGCATTAGTCACTGGGTGCCTTGACTGGAGTTGTTAGGATGGATTCAGGAGAGAATATGAAAGGAATTGGAGACAGAAAACATAGACAACCATTTCCAGTTTCTTCTTTCCTTAATGCCAGAAAAAGCTGCTATATTAAACACGAAATTGTCTTTGAAGATAGTAAAAACATTAAAATAAAATACAGAATACTCTATGTATTCACTATACAGAGTGAACTTCTGATAACTAATTTGTCATTTCTCTTCATCAGCAATCATGAATCCCTCAACTGTTGAAATTATGCCTTTGTGTTGAGCCCACCCAGGACCCACTGAAACTTGACCTAAACTTCCCTGACCCCACACTGATCTGGCTAGGGAGGCCATTTCCATGTATCAACATGTTTAATATGACTTACAAAGATTATCCGTCTTTCAGTTTTTCGAAGTGTGATTGTTCAAAGCTATGATTTTAAGCAGAGTTCTTGCTAACTGTGTTTCTCAAGAGGGATGCTGGCTTTTCCCATAAGCCTGTTAAACACTTGCCTTTGTTTGCTGTTATCTGGAAAGACTTCTCTGGCTGTACATCTCCCTCTGGGAGCTGATTATTAACCAGAAGATATGAACTCAAGTCTTCAGACTTCAAGCTCCATGCCCTTTCCCCTGTGCAGGACTGGCTTCTGATTTCTTATTTGCAATCTTTGGAAAGATAGCACCTGCAATTTAATTGATATGTTCTCCCATAGATTACTCTACATGGCATCCCCCCACTCCCCTGCAGAGCCTAAAAATAAGTCATGAAAGCCAGAAGGTCAAAATGGAATTTTGACAACCACAGGAATGACAATTACTTAAACCATCTCATCCTGGAAGAACCCTAGACTGAATCACCCCACATACATGTAGTCCACAGAATCTGTGAGATTCCAAGATCTATTATCCAAAACCCTGGCCATTTGGGTCAATAAATCTAGGCTGTCAACAGTGTAATGTCCATGCCAATAAAGGACATATGTCATCAGTATCAGAGCTGTTTGTTTGCCTGGATTTTTTTAAAGGTCATTGTTTAAAGGGTAGCCCCCTGTGGGAAAGAATGCATGAGAATTCTGTTGAATTTTTTAAGCGTGTGACATTTAGGCATTAAATGATATTTGAAAACTCTCTCCGCTTCTATCTCTATTTTTGCTCCTTCTCTCTTTTTGCCTCCCCCGGATATTTTATAAGGGAAAAAAGAATATTTAAATAATATATGATTTTTTATTGTACAAGATATTAAACTTTTTAAATTATACAATAACCTTGAGATTTAAAAATACACTTGGTAACTGTCCTTGAAGGTTTATTGCTTTGTGATGCGGGTTGACGGATGGTTCCAACTCAGTCCATTTACAGATCTTGAGTGATATGCCTCCCTCACACCTGACACACGTCTCCCTGCAGGTGTGAGCTCTGCTCTATTCTGTGGGTACTGACTCCCTCCCCAGCTCCAGCACCACGCTGGAATCAATGAAGAAGCTAGAAACAGCTTTTCCCAGCAGCGGAGATAGTGACAGCAACTACATGGTGGATAAGTCTCACTGTGGCTTCCAAAAGGAATCTATTGGGCTAGGAGTCTCTGCTGTGGGTGATAAGACCAGTGACCTCTAGCAAAGATGCCATTGCTTTGGTGAGACTCTAAAGGTCTGAGTGGAGGTCTCTGTCTCACCTTGGACATCGCGCTGACTCTGCCTTTACAGGGCAGCTCAGGTCCAGTCCACACTCTTCTGAAAAGTCACCTGGATGCTCTCCAGGGCTCAGTCTCATACCTGGTTAGTGCTCCTCAGAGGACTGCATTTAAGAACAATAGCAAAGATGAGCTTACCAAGGACAATGTGAACACACCTAGGAATGACCAGTCACCCTACAGCACAAACCAGTGTTACCCCAGAAACTGAACAGGCTAACTTGCAGAATAGAATTGCTTAGTATTAACCATTTGGTGACTGAAGTACTTCTACTGGTGTGAACAACTTTTAATTTGTCACTACTGACATCATCATCCGCCCACACATTACTGACCACTATCCTTGTGCTAAGCATGATGGTTGGTCTTGATTAGCAACTTGATTGTCTTGAGAGATGCCTAGAAGACTAGTAAAGCACACTTCCAGGTATGTCTGGGTGGGTCATGGGTCTATGCCCCTGGGGCTGAATATGGTCCCTGGGCCCTTGTCTCTCCTTCTTCTGCTCTTTGCTTCTCAGATTCCATTAGTTGAGCCTTTCATCCTTCATGCCTCTCTGTTGTGATATTTCTGCCTTGCCACCAAGAGACCATGGAGTGAAACCTCTGAAGCCATGAGTTAAAATAAACTCTACTTCCTTTAATATATATATATAGCAAATGTTGCTAATATTTAATGCATAATAAGTATAAAATCTGTTCTAGTGAACCCTGACACAAAGTGCCTTTGG
>NW_004955481.1:9117500-9121400 GCF_000276665.1 Chinchilla lanigera
TTTTTGGTTTTTCTCCGGTACCAGGAACCGAACTCACGACCTTGCGCTTGCCAGGCAGGCGCTTTTGCCGCTGAGCTAAATCCCCAGCCCCTTTGCAATAGTCCTTTAAAAGTGAAGAGTAATATCAAATTCTACAATCTTCATCAGAAAATTTTTAATGCCCTCTCCCCTTGGGCACTTAGCAGAATGTAGAGAAAGGTAGGCAATTACTGCTTTGAAATGTGTGGTACCATGGCAGGAGCTCAAACAGGTTATGTCTCCCAGCTCCAACGTTCCTTGCTGAAGGATCACAGTTCAAGCTTAGTTTTATTTCTTCCTCCCCACATTCTCATCTATAAAATACAAATGACATCCAGCATCTCAGCCAGGACACTTTCAGTTATGAAAGAAACAAGTCTTCATTCAGCAAGATTGCTTAGTAAATAGCTAACGGTCTATAAATATATCGTAAGTGAATTGAAAGAATATCCCAAGAAAGGAGGAAGAGAATCAGAAGAATCCTGAGGTATCTTGTGATATCTGAGGGAAACGTGAACATCAAAGCCTCACAAAGAGCAAGAACTGTGCTCTTCTCTGGCGATCCCAGAAGGAAGAAGTCAGGACAAACAAGGGTACTGACTTGGTCTAACAGGCTCAACTTCACCACCCCTCTCCCGAAAGGCCGTGCTGTCAATGCCAGGGGAGTAGCCAGTCTGCACACTCATATGTGTGTAAGCGTGTGTGCATAAGTGTGCCCGGCAGAGAAGTTGAGGCCCCATACAGTAAGTTATATGAGGTGTCAAAAGCTAAAGGAATAGAAAACAGAGGTTACTTTCCAAGTTCCAGTTCTACTCATGAGTCAAAACAAATGTGACTACTCAATACCCTTCTTAAAATCAACTCCAGAGAAGCCAAAAGAGTGAGAAAGGCGAAACTAAAAACCACAAGAAACTGCAGGGGGTTAAATCATGCTTTGAGTTGGTGGGAAAGGTGGAAGGAGATGCTAGCTTGGCTCTGCCAGGAGGGAGCCCCGCCCCCAACAGCAGAATATAAAAGGCAGGGCCCATCCCAGGAATTCAGTTCTTGCTCCCTCCCATTCGCCACTTGGAAAAAGTCTGTGATGACACAAATTCCCCTGCCTGGCATCCTCAGGAGTAAAACCAGAGCACGGTAGATGTCTTGTGAGAAGGCAGGAGTAAAACCAGGGCAGGCCTTGTGAGGCCCTGAGCAGCAGGTGGAGTAGCTGGCTCTGGCCAGCACTGCCTTGCCCATCTTGTCTGAGCTTCTGGGCTGTGAATCCGCCATCTATGGAGTGTGACCTCCTGATATTGCCTCTCCCTAGGTGGCAAAGGTGAAGATCTGACCTAAGAGTTGTCTTGTTACTTCTTTACTGATACCTGGGGGTCCGCCACATCTTAGCTCACCTCTTTCTACTCACTGGAATTGATGCAGATGGCATCTGGCCTCCCACAGCAGCACTTCCTGAAAGGCGAAGCTACTATTCCCAAGGAAATGAGCTCACAAGGCAAAATAGCATGACAGTTGTTGAACAGACATTTCAATAGAAAGGTGGTATCTTTCTGGGTCTGAAGGCCATGCTGAGTGGGAAGCAGGATCTGAGCTTTGTGAACACAGGGAGAAAGGGCACTGATCCTGTTACCCAGCACACAGGTGATTTCAGGTAAGTTTAAGTTTCTACTACTTAAAATAATTTGCTTGATTCTCACCCCCATCCTTTAAACTTAGACTTGTCACTACCATTTCACAAGTGAGAAGCCCAGACTCAGGCGATCATACGATTTGTTGCAGAACATCCAATTTACACACACAGATTTAAACCCAGACCTGGGCTCTAGTGTCAGACCACACCCCGTTCAAGTCACCTCCTGATTGTGTGAACTTGGCCAAGTCACTTAATTCCCTGAACTCAGATTCTTCTTCTGCTAAACATTGACGAATTGTCCCTCACTCCTCAGGCTGTTGTGAGGACACAGGTGTTGAACAGTTTCTGATACACGCATACTGTGTAATAAATGTTAGTTGCTGTTTTAATTTATTTTTGACTGGATGGTCCTTTTATCTATTCTGTTCTTTTGGCAAAATGTAATAATTCTCCTCTCCACTTGTTTAAGACACAACCAGTTGGAAATATTACTTTTGCTTCTTAAGCAGGAGAAGCCCGCCCACACGATCTAGAAAGGAAGAAATGACTGAGTTCTGAAATCAAACCCTAATCTTCAGCAGAAGGCACAAAAGCAGAAAGCAGATGCTTAATAGAGAAAGGATTCCTCTAAGTTCCCCAGAGAGAATACAGGCATTATCATAGAAAGGATCCTATCCCAAGACCTTATCTTACCCAGAAAGAATCACAAGCAAATACTGCAGTATTAAGTATCAGGGTGCGCTTTCTTAACTATCAATGCAATGGAATATTATAGAATTCTCAAAACTTACCTATACAAAGGCACACACAGAGGAGCATTTGTAAAGTGCTTAAGCTCAAAATGCACAGTACAAAACTGAGTAAACCATGATGCAACTGTAGGAAAATATGACTGTCTGTGAGCACATATAGACAAAGATAAGAAGAGACAGTGAAGTGTGCTACTGTTCAGGAAATGTGGGTATTTTTTTTAAAACTTTCTTTGAAGTTATAGTTCTTTCAATAGAAATGTAAAGTACTGAAAAGTAAATGTAAAATAATAGAAGCATATTGTACATTTATGTTAAAAATGTCATACCAGTGCAAATCTAATATTTTTCTTTTGCAGAAAATTAATCTCAAATAAATATAATCTTTTAGAGATGTATCATACCTATATAAAAATATAAAAGTCACCTACACACAGATACATGGCCATAGAAGGATAAATGCATCCCTAAATGTCACTGGAATGAGAAGCCCTTTGTAATCAAAAACCCAGGAATGACCGACTGAGCACTTTGCAAACCGTTTCATGCAGGAATCCTCATTTTGACCCCCCATAGGCAGTGTCATTGCCATTTACAGAGGAGGATGGAAGGTTCAGAGGCACAAAGTGACTTCCAGGTATCACACTGCTGATGGGTGTGGCTTCCGCCTTACCACAATCTGATAGGCACAATCAGACGGAAGATCAGTGGCTTTGGAGGTTTATCACCATAGGCCTCATCCCCCAGTTATAACCACCCTTGGGCAAGGCATCTGCCTTCTCCCCATCCTAGTGGGTGTGGCCTTCTTTCCTCCCCTGGCTGGGGCCTACACTGTCCCCTTCCTGTACCTCAGAAGCTGACACTGTACCTCAGCAGGCAGCCATCCTTAGCAAAAGATGGCAAAGAGACCAGAACTTCTAAGTCTCCCCTGAATACTCCTTTGTGACACAGACCCTGAGAAAGCACAGCAGTGTCTTACCACACGCTGGCAGTTGCACATGTGTGTCATGAGTGATGGAAATGTCACTCTAGCAATGGGCTGTTATCACTGAGTGATAACTGGCTAAAGATGTAAATGGAAATTTTGAAGGAAAAAACATGCTAGTAGCTGAGAAAATATAGAAATAAACCTAGCAGAGGGGGTGTCTTCCTTGGGAGCAATCTCTGGCCTGTCCCAGGACCTGACACATGGTATTGTCCGATTAATTTACTGGTTGTTAAATGGATGGGTGGGTGATGATTAGCTTGTGAATCCACACAACTTTGGCTTGGTAGTAGCATAGGCATTTCAAAACCAGCATGTACCACACTGGGCACATCATCTCCTTTCCCTCCCCTCGCCTCCCCATCCCTCCCTTCCCCTTCCCTCCCAGTCACTCCCTTCCCCTTCCCTCCCCTCCCTTCCTTCCCCTCTCTGCCCGTCCCTCCCCTCCCCTCCCCATCCCTCTCCTCCCCTTTATTCCCCTCCCTCCCCTTCTCTCCCCATCCCTCTCCTCCCCTTTCTTCCCC
>NW_004955481.1:9121520-9186510 GCF_000276665.1 Chinchilla lanigera
TTTCTTCCCTTCCTTTCCCTTCCCTTCCCTCCCCTTCCCTTCCCTCCCCTTCTCTCCCCTTCCCTTCCCTCCCCTTTCCTTCCCTCCCCTTCTCTCCTCTCCCCTTCTCTCCCCTTCCCTCCGCTCCCCTTCCCTTCCCTTCTCCTCTTCCCTCCCCTCAGCACCTCCTCCTTCTCCTCCATTCCCTTTCATGGGTGAGGAAAACTGGTCCACTGATTCCCCAGCCAGTACTTGCTGTCACCTCTGACTTCTTCCTGTCCCTATGGCCCATCTCATCAATCACCAAGCCCCAGAGATTCTCGAAATTAAACATTATTGAATCCCTCTGCCTCTTAAGCAAGATGGAGTGATTGGGGTCATAGACTCAATAACCAAGCTGCCTGAACTGTTTTGTGCCAGTTTTATGCCCTTTGATAAATCACTCAGCCTCTGGAGTCCTCAATTTCCTCAACTGTAAAATGGGGAGGTTAATGGTACAGATTGAGTATCCCTTATCTAAGAGGCCTGGGACCAGAAGCATTTCATATTTTGGGGAGGGGTTTGGAAATATTTACATAGTTGGATAGATGGCAGATAAGATGATAGATAGATGGAGAGACAGACACATAGATAGCTATCTTAGTGATAGCATCCAATTTTAAACACAAAATTCATTTATGTTTCACATTCACCTTATCCAAAATATTGGTTGTATACAATATTTTAGTGTGCCTGTGTCTTGACTGAGACCTGTCATGTGTGGAATTTCCCACTTGGGCTGCCATGTTAGTGCTCAAAAAGTTTTGACTTCTGGACCTTTAACTGAGGGTGCACAACCTATACCTACCTCAGTGGATAACTACGAGAACATAGTGAGGAAACAAATCATCTTCCCTCTGACTTAATACAAAATCCCACTTACCGGCCTCCCTGCTCCATGTGCTGACTTCTTGGAGCAGTCAGAAGCTCTAGCTGGAAGTCAAGTCTGTTCTGTCTCTCATGATGTCTGGTGACAAGAGCCAATTGTTTGGAGTCATAAAATCCTAAAAGTAGATTCACATGTGCTCATTAATACCAGTTGTTATCTAGATTTTCTCCCTCCCTCATTTTCTCATCTTAAAACACCCTAGCCAGGGTTGTATGTTGAGAATTAAATCTGATCATATGTATGAGAGTCCCAGGGCAAGGACCTGGCATATTTTGGGCAAAGGCAATATAAGCTCTTTGCTACACAAGGAAAAGGGGCAGGAAGATGCAGGATTAAGTTGGGGGTCAAGCCCTGTATTTGTGGTCCAACTTAGTAGAGAAAGGAAGGTGGGTGCAGAAGAGTGCTATGAAAATTAAGTCAGCAGGCTACCTTGGGAGCCCATCTCACTTCATCAAGAGATCCCCAGGAGCACGGCCTGCTCTACATATTGCAGAGTCCCTGATAGTCATCACCAGGAGTACTGCAGTGCTGGATCCTTGCACCACTCTCTCATCCCCTACACACATAGTAGGCCTGGGCATGACCCATAAGCAGCATCTCAACAGGTGTCCTAGCAGACCAACTTCAGCTGTTCCCTGGCCATCTTCTTGGTAGAGGAAAAAGTGGCAGAAATTGGTTTCAAATAGGCAGATTTACACTAATTACAAAAAATAAAGTCTAGAAGTTTTAAAAATTCAAAGGGAGAAAATGTCCAAGAATACAGGCTTTGTGCCTCTAGGTTTTGAGCTCTCAGTACAGGATTAGAAAGCAAGACAGACAGAGTCAGGTCTGGCCTGGGGCTGGGATAGTTCTAGGGTCACTTTGAATAGCAGGTGATCTTTTTGCTGAACAACTTTTGTCAGGTGTCTGATGTCACTTCTCCTTTGGTTCCAGGCAAAATGGCATTTGGGTAAAGAATTGGTGCCTGGGTGGAATCATGGTGCTTAGCAGCTGTAAAAGGGTTTTTCTTGATGGAGAGGTTTGTCTAGAGACCCTATGGTTACTATCCTTCAGCTAACATGGAGCCTTAGAGGACACCTAAGGTCAAAGCAAAAGAGGACCTTTTATTACAGAAAAGTGCTAAGGCCTCTGAAGTACTTACAGGTACAGGCACTGTACGAAGTGCAATTGAAACAAGGAGACAGACTTTGTAAAGATGAGACGGGGATATAGGAATAGGGAGAGACAGAAAGTAAAAAGAATCAAGATGCAATGTGTGTATGTACCACTACCCCACAGTGAACACCCCACACATGGATACAATTATGTGTGGATACTTATGTATCACAAACATATAAACATTATATGCAAACCAATGAAATTATATGTAAAGTTTCAAGTCAAAATAGGCAATAAATAAATAATTAAAAAATGTGTTGCAGTAAGACACACACTGCCATTGGTCCCCCTCAAAATATTACTCCCCACTTCAAACACACTTTTCCCATTGTTCTTGCCACTTTCTGAAGCAGTTCTGGACGTCCTCTTTCATGAGTGTTTTTAGTTGCACTGTTATGACACCGTCTGATTCAAAGTATTTGCCTTTTTGTGGTCATTTTTACTTTGGGGAAGAGCCAGAAGTCAGACGGTGCCAGATCCAGCGAATAAGGTGAGCAAGGACTTGCGGTAATGTTTTCACAAGCCTGCCTTTCTGTGGGATGGCCCTGAGCTGCAGCCCCCGCTTTATTGCTTAGTCACACCTTGTAAAGACGCTGTGAAAGAAGACTTCCATAATTGCTTCAGACAGTGGCAAAAATGGTGGGATAAGTGTATTGAAAACAAGGGGGAATGTTTCAGGTATTTTGAGATGATTAATGGCAATGTGTCTTTTACTATAACACATCTTAAAATATTCAAACATTCACCATATTTTTAATCAGCCTTTGTATGTCCACATGCAAATATATAAATACATACACACATGCATATGTCCATAATATATGTGTAATTATAGTCATATGTATACTTTGCAGACATGAATGTGAAGGTATGTATATAATCATATTTTTAATCAGCCTTTGTATGTCCACATACAAATATATAAATACTTACACACATGCATATGTCCATAATATATGTGTAATTATAGTCATATGAATACTTTGTAGACATGAATGTGAAGGTATGTATATAATACATATATATGTTTGTGTTCCTATGTGTATTTATATGAACATGCATGCATCTGTAATCTACTTATGTATATATGGATATGTGTGTAGATGGATGATAGATGATAGGTAGATAGATGATGGGTAGATGATAGATACATAGATACATACATACATACATACATACATACACCATAGATAAGTCTCCTAACATTAGGTTTCATTACCAGGCTCATTTTATAGTTAGGGAAACCAAGGCTCAGAGAGGTTAAATAATCTGCCAAGGTCACAATGGTGGTTTTGGCTCCATGTGTGACTTAGCATGCTTTAGGCAGATCCAGGTGCTCCAGATGTGCAAGGACACAAGACCAGAAAGCCAGCTCCCAAGTAAGCTGCCTGATGAGCCCAACCCTCTCTTTCCTAACCTTCCTCTGTCAACTCCTGCTATGTGGATCATATAACCTCCAATAGACCTTTGAGACTTCTGAGCATAGGCTTAGGAGGAAGTGTTCTGGTCTTAGGTTGTGGAGCAATAAGTTCCTTTTAGTCTCCACTGTAATGCTGAACATTACAAATTGCCTCCTCATAGACTAAGTAATGCATGTCCCTCCAAAGATTACTGAGCAGAAAATCTGTTTTTACAATATCCTGCGGTCTATTACAGGTGTAATAATCTTAATCACACCCAGTTAGCATCTGCGCACTGCTGTGCACCCAGGAAGGTGGCTCATGTGTGAACCTGACCTTCAAAACAACCAGGCCGGATAGGTGTGTGTTCCCACTGGAGTGTAAGGTCCACAGAGACAGGACTGGCATCAGAATGGCTCAGAGGCATGGGTGGGGCCCTGGTAGGTAGCACAGTGGTCAGCATGCAGTGAGCAGTCATATTTATTGAGGGAAATGAGATTTGAATGGAAGGATAAGTGTTGGGAGGGTGTAATGTAAATATCACGAGCAGGATTTGAGGACCTGTCTGGTTCTACAGGCTATGCTTCTTTTGCTGTATTTTTCTGTCTTGTCATTAGATTTTGTTCTCTCTGAGCCTTTTTCTTCAATCACACTTTTCAAAAGCTGTGTGTGCCATTTTCTTGGGCTGGTTCTATTTATTTACCTGGAAGGGGATTTGCATTTTCAAAGTTCATGTGTCTGCTTGCAAGTCAAGCTTGTTTTCATGTGTGTCTTTTCTCTGAGCCTTTACTTTTTACATTTTTATGGCCAATTCAGATTTTCCTATCTTCTCAGGGAGAAATATGGATGGGGCTTGGGTGGCACTCAAGGGTCCTGGTCACATGGGTAATGAGATGTGGGTGGGATTGAGGGCCAGTCTCTGGACTGCTCACTTGAAGGTCTGCAGGCTTCCAGCTGTCCCCCACCTCCTTGAGCAGACAGCAGGCCTAGTGCTGAGGCCTCTTCTGTCCCCAGTTGGGGGACAAATAAAAAGGGCAAGCTGGCATGTGTGTTGGTACCAAGTAATCTCAGACCAAGTAAGTCCCAGTAGCTTAAAAAGAACAATGGTCCATTGTTGTTCATGGTTCATGTCCAGGCAGGAGGCTTTTGAGCCTTCTGCTCTGCTTCTGGCTCCAGGCTCCAGGCCAGTGGAACAGTCACCATCTGGAATGCTGACAGCTATCCCAATACAGGAGAGTGCACTCTGTGGGGTCTTACACCAGCAATTAGATGCTTAGCCCAGAAACAATATATGTCGCTTCTATTCACATCTCTTGGCCAGAGCTAGCCACGTGATCCCATCTAACCACAAGGTGGCCAGGAAGTGCAGTCCTATCCTAGGCCCAGAAAGGAAAGGCAGAAATAATTGATGAACAACACTAATAGCTGCACATCTGCCCAGGCTGTTCCCCATCTTAAAACTCATCCTGGTTTTCTCTCACCACCAAGATCAAGTGTGAGCCTCAGAGCAGAGAGCACGAGGTGCTCATAGGGTGTTCTCTGTCTGCTTCCCCAGCCTCACATCCCAGGCTGTCCCACTGCCCCTCCAGCCTCCATGACCCGGATGATTGAGGTCTTCCATCAAGTCATGTGCATGCCTTTCCACATCCGCTCCCCGTGCCCAATCTGTCTATGCACTCAGCCATGAAGACCCAGGTCAAGTGGGTCCTCTTCCAAGGCAGGCTCCGCTGACTCCTCCAATTACAATTGAGTCCCCTTCCCCACAATCCTTAGTGTCTGTCCATTATGTTTTGCAATTTTGCCCCTTCTACTTCCTCTTGTATGTATGCTCCATCAACTTAATCTTATGGGGCAGCAACTATGTCCTACTCGTCTCACAATGTCCAGGCCTGTAACACCCCCTCCAGTCTGAATGAGACATTCAGCATATACTGACAATGTACTAACTCTACTATTTAGCTGTGTCTTATCAGGTTTTTTTGAAATGTGATAATATAGGCTCTATGGTTTATGAATCCATTCATAATTTCCCAAAAGATGGGCTATTGGGTCACAAATCAGATTTGACCTTAAGACTCAAGAAGGCGGGTTTCAGGGAGGAAAGTAGAGTCTGATTTGTGACAGACCTTTATTACATAAGGGCCCGGAGAACAGCACTGTCACCAAGGCATGGGTGTGTGGCTGCTGTCTCTGTGTTCTCACGCTCTCCTAGAAGGATGAGCAAGTGGCTGGTGATACTGTGCCCCTGAACCTGGAGAGGAAGAAACCCCATAAAGCGATGCATTAGCTAGACCTCCTTTAGTACCTGGAACAATAGCCCTGCTCAAGCCAGCTTGCAGTACAGGGAAAAAAATACTAATGCATGGGGGTATCTTTTAGAAACCAAGGGCATGACAGCCACTGGGTCTTGAGATTAAAACGAAGTGGATCATATTTGAATGATTCTGGGATTTCTTCTTTTTCTCTGACCATTTTTCTGTTCTTTTTGTGGTGCCTTCACCCTTCTCTGTCTGTGAAGACCTGTTTCTTCCCCTTGTCTGCCCCACAGGATGGGGAATATGGGTCTCAGGAAGCCTGTTGCCTCACAGGGGACAATCTAGACCCCCAGAGGGATGCTGCACAACTCTCTTGGTTCCAAATCTAAAAGAATCCACTGGCCAAGTCAGGGTCAACTGTCCACTCTTGGACCAACCCTCTGAGTTCAGAGACAGGAGTCCCACTGTGATCTAGCTGCTCCTGCTACATGAAGAGAAGAGAGTATAAAAATCAACAAGAATGCTTAAGATTCACTGGGGAGAATCAGCATAATAGCTTTCAACCCAACAGGATGAAGGGGATAGTGCTGGTTACATGACAAGCAGGAGGAGCATATATCCAAAACACAGATTCCAGAGCCAGTTCCCAGTGAGTCTGAATCAGTAGGTTCAGCCTCAACCCTAGAATCTACTGTTCAAGCAGGCATCCCAGGTAATTCTGATGTATTGTCAGAGTTGAGAGGCACTGCTTTAGCCTGTACTTCAAATTCAATTTTATGTCCCTGCTTTATTCATTTCTGCTTTTAGGTTTATTACTCTTCCCACATTCTTTCACTTGATAATTTGTACCCATTCTAGGTTATTTACATAGAGACTTAATTTCTGGTTTTTCTTCTTTCTCACTAATAGAAGCCATCAGGAGTCATACTTTTTCCTCTAAGTACCAGTGTGGCAGCAGTCCATAAATTTATATGATATGCTGTGGTTATATCTCTGTTCCTTAAACACTGTGTTCTGAATTTCTTCCCTTTCCATGGCTTTATTTCTGAGTGTTTCCAACTTCTATGTGACTAGATAGCCCCTTATTGTTTGTGAAATTTATTCCTAACTTCCCTAAACTATAAAGCAAAATGTTTCTGTCTTTTCTTGCTGAATAAATGTCTCTGCATCTCAGTACCTGATGCATTTCATGGAAAATCTATCCAGAAAGGTTAATGGGGAAAGTTCAAGATTTGGATGCTGTTACACTGTACTCCACCCCACTCCCTGAAATCCGCCCCTAGCGTGTAGAAGGCACCAGTTTATGATGAAAAGGGCAGGTCCTTGGAGTTGAATCTGGCTGTTCTTCTAATTAGCTCTGTACAACCTTAGATAAATGATTCACCTCCTCGGAGTCCGTTTTCTTGCCTGGGGAAATCATGAGTGAAGACAGGCATGCACTTGACACATGATCTTTGTGGCATCAGTTATGCAGAGGTTGCCCTGGAGGACGAGTGGGATTATTTAGATGAGTGAAGACATCAAAGAGGTTCTAGGGGAGTGCGGTACCCAGCATCCTTGGTGTACACCGTGGTCTTTCAATGAAAGGAGCTGATGGAAGATGAAAATTGTCAGTGAAACCAAGCACAGGCTTGTGTCTACTTAGCTGCTTTCTGGCACAAAGAAGAATCTCAGCATCTTTCCTGTCCTTCTTCCCCTGTCCAACTCCTCTTTTTTTCAACAGTCAGCTCAGAGTCACTGCCTCCAGGAAGTATCTGTCCATCTCCTCTCCTGTCCCCATCCTACACTGTGCATTCCTGGACACACAGGTCCCTATGTGCTATCCCCATTAGCATTATCCACTGCCTTATACATCTCCTGAACTACACGCTGATCTTCTCAATGGGAGGACTGGAATAGTGAGTAAGAGAGGCTGACACTGAGACGCAGCACCGGGTCACTGAAGAGCATGGCCAAGCACACATATTGTCACAAGGACAGGAAATGAGATGTTTTATCAGCAACTCTTTATGGAACACCTACTGCTTGCCATGCGCTGGACACACAGGGGTGGATAAGAAGTCATGGTGGGGAATATGGACTTCTAAATAGGCAGTTACACAGGGCAGGAACAAGGAGAGGGCGCCCTGGTGATGGGTGGAATAAAGGGCTAGGGGAACAGAGGACCAGGCGTTTCTTCCAACATTGGCTGGCAGAGATGCTGCCAGGAGGATCTGGCTGCTAACATGAGGCTGCAGAAATAAGGAGTTGGCAATGCAAAAAAACAGGAAAAGACTGTTCTAGGCAGAGGGGGGAACAGGTGAAATGGCAGAAAACACAAGGAAAGGAGTCACGTAACCAGGTGTCTGAGGGCAAGGAAAAGAGTCTGAGGGGGTGGGTGGCACGGCGAGAGAAATCAGGGACACCAACCAGGTGTGGGAGCCATGTTAAGGGGCATACACTTTGGAGCAAGAGAAGCCTGCTGGGGAATTCATGCTGTCAGCCTAAGTGGGGGAGGGTGGTGCCAGAGCCAGGGTTGAGGCAGGGGGCAATGAGTGATGTGGAAGAGGGACATGGAGAGGGATTGGCCATGGGCTTGAAGACAGAAGGGAGACCACATTGTTTTGGGACTTCTCTAGTGTATTAGCCAGGGTTCGCTAAGAGGAACAACAACAACAACAACAAAAAAAAATATATATATATATATATATATATATATATATGAGATTGTACAAGGGATTTCTGAGGTAGGCTTACAGAATCAGAATCAGAATCAGAAGAGTCCCACTAGTCATCTGCCAGATCAGAAACCAAAGAACCCAGTAGCAGTAGCAATTAGAGGTACAAGGCCTGGGAGCTCACTGCAGAGGCACCATGTGAGTTTGTGTCTGAAAGTCAAAGAGTCTGTGCTGGAACCCTAAAGGAACTGGAGACCAACATCCAAAGGCAATTGTGAAGACCAGAGGTCCTCCAGCAAAAAGGGAAAGACTTCTTTCTCTTATTATTCCATCCAGGTTACAAGATTGGTTGGTGCCACCCACATCTAGGGTAGGCCTTTCCTCCTCCAATTACAGCCTACCTGTCAATTATCCACATCCAGAGCTTTACTAATCTGCTAGGCAGTTCTCACTCAAGTCAGGTTGACATATTACAATTAAACATACCACAAGTGGCATCACACACAGAAGGGGAAGAATATATGGAATAATTGCCCAAAGTTACATGGACACCAAATGGCAGAGGCAGTTTCATGCACAGACATCCAGGTTCCAGAGCTCACACTAGGGATCTGAAACTCAGGAGAGGGCTTTCCTAGACCTGGAGATATAGCTGGAAAAACATCCACAGATGGTACCCAGCCATTAAAGGCATTCCACAGAAGTGATTTGTGGGGACCAAGCATCAGCTTGGGAGAACAAGGAGCATGCAAATGTCCAGGAGGAGAGGTGGAGAGCATGGCATTGCCAGTGCAGCCTGAGATTCAGGAGCCAGAGCTCAGAGGGAGGACTGGTGGATTTCGAAGTCAGGAGGCCACTGGTTCTCTTAGCAATTAGTGATGCTGATAAAAACAGACTGTGGAATAGTAAGGAAAATCTTTACAGCAGTGAGTTGGAATCAAAAGAATGAGATAGAGAATAGAGATGAGTATTAGTGAAGACAGATGAAAGAGGAAAGAAGTGCTATAGAGTTAAAGGAGAGTTTTTAAGATAATGAAGTCAGTAGAGGATAGTTAAGTATTGAGGGGAAGGAGCCAGGAGAGAGGCTGGGCAGGGGATGTGTGAGCAGAAGAGCGAGAGTTGAAGGGCATGGGCTCAGGAGGAATGGAGCCATGCACAGGCAGGGATCCTGGCAGACAGGAGGGAGGCAGAAAGTCAGGCTAGGGAGGGAACATGGTCCGCGGGCACTGGAGGGACCTGTGTACATAGCCACCAGGTGTGACTGAGATGAGATGTCCTACTCAAAGTCAGGAGAACATGACCAAAAGACTTGGGGCAGAATTAAAACTGTTGGCACCAGAGTAGTGGGAGTCATGTTCTGTGGATCCAAGACTGATTAGAGGGGCAGCAAATCCTCTACTGACACCCACCCCACCTGCCGCCTACACAACAATACCTTTTCCACAGGACTTGTAGGCTAAAGGCAGAGTCCCACTAACTCTTCCCTCCCACTTCCCAGGGGTGGGGGTGGAGGAAGGCTAGAAAAAGGTGACATACTCAGAAGGGTCAGCCTTGGGACCACTTGACCCTCAGAAGCCCTGCCCAGGCCGGGCCTGGTGGAAGGAAACGTGAGTCTCTCCTCTGCTGAATCTCTGAGGTCTTTGGGGAGCATTGAGCTCTGGCCTAATTGTAATCCCTAAGTACATATGCCATGTCCCAGAGTCAATATGTAAAGTTAATGCAATCCCGTTGTAAATCCTCCTAAGTCCTCTAATAGAATTTGACAGCTCCAAGTGTGGGACATTTATTCTTTCAGGTAAAGAACCATCAAATGATTTGTCTTTTAACGGCAATGATAGCCGATCCCTTCTGAGTGATTAAGATGTGAATTGCCAATCACCAAAACACCCTGTACTGAATTAAAAAAAATAGCAAAGGTCGTTAGCAGAGCGAGATTCCTGAGATATATTTGAACTCTGGCAAAACTAGTGTTAGGCCAGCAAAAGAGCACATTGGAAAAAGAGATCAGTATTTAATAAGCATCACCAGGACAGTTGGCTAACAAGCCAGAGGAGACTTCATTTAAATTCATAGAGCACGCCCGTCAAGTTCAGCTGTATCTTACCGTTAATCTGTGACAAACCTGGAGACAAAGAACAGGCATTGTCACCCCTGGTGCTGATGAGGAGATAAATTTCCAGCCATTGAAAATACAGATACCATCTGTGTTGATGGACGGGTTCAAATATATAAGAATGAAATTTTTTGCACCACAATGTAATAAAAATGAATATCAAAAGGAAAGCTGCGTCATTTATTATGTCTGCCTCGTTCTCCTTCCCGGGCCTGCCTACTGCCCAAAGCAGATAATGGATGGGCCACTGTGTGATTCGCCGAGTAAGTGGTCAAAAGAGATGAGCAAAGTCGCTCGAGGAAATGGAGACAGTAAATCATCACACGGAAACAGGTACGGTCTCACCAGCTAGGAAATAACATTTAGATTCAAGCAACTTTCAGGCCCTGTTACATGCCTGTTAAAGCCACAAAAATAAATATGTTAAAGCCCAAGATCAGTAGCCGGTAGAAGCAGGTCCTTCAGCGTGGTTTTCCAGAAAGACCGGAATGATTTCCATAAGCAATCAGGGAACATGAGGGCGAGCTGCTGCTGTGACTCTGATCTAGTAATTCTGTCTTTGGCTTATAAAAAACAAAACAAAACACAATACAATCCCAAGAGAAAGAAAAGCATGTCAATAGCAGCACAATACCCATAATAACTGGAAATTGCCAATAACCCCAAAGCCAAGGGGGAAGGGCCAAGTGAAATGTGTTAACATGGTGGAATAACACAGCACGGTTGTACATGGGTGGTGAGGGCACAGTGGGTCCTGGAAGCCATTGTATGAAATATGCATGGTGATCATTAGTGCGCAAATCAAAGGTCTTCCTGGATATTGATAAGGAAGAGACTTAGGAGGGGATATAACTCACTTAGACTTTAACATTCATTAAGATTTTATGATGAGTTGGATGCTAATTTTAGTCATTCATTCAACATTCATTGAGAATTGACCATATGCCACACACGAGGGATTGTAAGAGGAGGAAGCAGTGCTTTCTACCCCTCAAAAGCCTTGCAGTCAAAAGGGAATATTGATGTACACACACACACGTGCGCACTGCCAGCAAGTGTGGTGATTGGTACAAGAGGGTTTGACGGGGTGGTGTGTGGACAGAGGAAGAGGCCGGGATGGCATTGCAGGTCTTTATCTGCAGGATGAGGACAAGTCACAGCTTTGGGTGGACAACGTTCCAGACAGGGGAGCAGCAATGCAGAGGTCTACAGATCAGGTTTGTGTGGGGGAGGGTGCATCCCAACATATCAACAGGATATAGTCTGTGTATTCTTCCATGGGATCCAGGGTCCAGGGTCCCTTCCCCAGGTCAACATATCCCTATCATTTCCCACCACTGTCATACACGCCCCAGCCAAACCCTCCGGACAGGTCCAGAGAACGCACCCTCTCTGAGTCATCCTGAGCTGTTTGCCCCAGCAAATGATACTGGTGTGGTACTGTCTGCCACGTGGACAGAATAATTCTGAAGTCCACTTTAGATGGGAAAGGATTCTTATTACTATATATGGTTTGTTTCCCATTCACTGTGGAGTGCTCTTTCTTAAAAGGATGCTTGGATAAGATTCAACCATATCAAGAGGAGGCATGGAAGCTTGGGTGGAAGTACCCTCACTTTTCCTGAAATTGCTGGATATAGAAACTGTTGTTCACAAATTGAATAAAGCAGGGAAAGTGAATGTCAGAACACGAACCCCTCTGCTTCAATCAGCATTAACAGGCATGTGTTATGCCAAGTGCCGAAGGCGAGAAGTCACGAGGGTGAGCGGCTCCAGGTCCCCATTTGAGATGCTGATGTTTGGAAAGCTGTGCGTGTTATTATAACTCAGCAAATGGTTGCATTTGACAGCGTAAGGCTTGGTGTTGAGAACCTAGTATGTGTGCAAGAGGAAAAGCTGGGAAGGTTGTAAAAGAAATGATATAAATCAAGAGGGGCTTGAGAGTAATAAAAAGAAGGGACCCAGTGGAATGTGTGCTTACTAACACACCAGCAGGAGTTCACAGTCTTTGCAAATAATTCCTCTCTCTGCGGAGATGGCCGGTGCCACTGAGGCATCATCTTGCATATATCTAGAAAGGAAAGAAGAGGCACAAATGAACGCAGTTCTTCATTCCTGTTGCCCTCAGAGCACCAGGCTCCCTGAAGGGGAGACCAGTCCAGAGACAGACTCGGGGAAGAATGCTGGGCAGTAACACTTTGCAGCCGGAGGGCGGTAACACGTCCAACAGTAATGATGCTTTGGGAACCAGGTTTGTCAGAGGCGAGGATGAGTGGCAGCCGGCCTAAGAACAGGACCCCTCTTGTGGAAGCTGTCACTCGGCAGTAGTAGAGAGTCACCTGGAGCAACAAAGCACTAATTATAGCCAACTGAACCACCTAAGATTCCACAAGGCTCTCAAGTTGGAGATGATCCTTTGGAAAAGGATGCTAATATGAAGAGAGCTGACACGATGTAATGGCAGCTGAGTGTCGTTAACACAAGTCAAAAGATGCTATGCCGCCTGAATCACACCCTGTTATCAGAAATCCATCCTCAAGTTTCTGTCTGTGCGTTTTACTTATCAGTTTTTCTTGCACTGCAAACATTCAGACCTCCAAGGCAAATTGATTAAAGTCTCATATTTATCCACTCATTCTATCATGAGGTACTGAGGATGTGTGCCATGTTCACACCAGAGAAGCAATGAGTGGAACATGAAGATCCAAGGATTGTTCCCTAGGGCTTGTGCACACACGAGACCGCTGTGCTGGGCTTCCGGGAGGGCGGGGAGGAGTTGCAACAGGAGGTGACCCTCAGGAATTCATTGACTGCCGAGCCACCGTCCACCGTGCACTCCACCACATACAGCATTTCCTCTGCTTCCCCTTGGAACAGTTGCAGCCCACAGGCTTGTACTTTGAACTGGGGTCATTCAGCAAAGACTGCTCTCTGCTGGCTAAGGGCTGTGTCCTCCTCCCCATGCTAAGCATACGGCTGGACGGTAGTTCTCCGTTCCTCTTATACTCACCTGCGGTCTTCTCATTAAGTCCTGCCCCAGCCCACAGGAGATGAACGCACATACGAACACTGCTCACATCCTCTGATTCACCGCTCCTGCTTGTTCTCCACTTCACTCGGGCTCCTTTCTGGCAGCCTGAGGTGGAGACAAATCAGAAGGGCTGTGTTTGAGCTCTCTGTCTTCAGACAGATGCAAGCACATCCGCATGGTTGTGGCACATGTCAGGGCCAAAATGCTGCGCTTCTGAGACAAGATTCTTTCCCCAGACAGGGCAGCACCTGTCATTTGGCAGTCCCCACCTTCCAGCTGCTCCCTTTCTTGTGACAAATGTCCCACATCCACTTCGCAGGAGCTGAGTCTCCTAACCTATGAGCTTGGGGACAAGCAGAGCCAAGCCCAGCCCCAGGCACCAAGAGCTCGTGCGTGTTCTCTAAGCTTAAGTTCAGGCCGCATCTCTGGTGACACTGATTATTTCAGGAGTAAGTGAGCGAGTTAAGTTAATCCAATCAAAGTGAAGTCTGGGCTTTCTCTATGAGCTGCCAGGAAGAAAATCTTGCTTTCTCCGGCAGACCTACAAACAAGAGGGCTGAAAATGTTCTCCTATAGCCTTCTTTGGCAACCTTAAGGATAGGTAAACATGGGGCTGGAGGCATGAGGGCTTGAGGATAGAGTCACCACCGGCAGAAACTGGGCTGAGCAGCCGTGAAAAGCCAAGTCCTGAGCACATTGCTTAAGGACCTAGGTCCAGCTCTACCTGAAGCCTGGGAGCTTTTCAGTTTATGGAATGAATAGATTCTATTTTCATCAACACAGTTTAGGGTTTGATTCTTCCCCTCTCCCCCCGTTACTTTCAAGAACAGCATATACTGTATAATGCGACAGGTTTTGGGGGAAGAACCTTGGAAAAGAGCACAACGTCCTGAGAGGAGGAAAAATAAGGAATCAACACAGCCTTCAGGAAAGGGTGCAGAAAGAGCGGAGGGGGCCGATTAGCCCTCAGCCTGCGGCCCTACGGCTGGCTCAACCAAGGGTAACAAAGCCATGAGAGTACCTGGGGTGCATGTTATCAGCATTCTCCCTACTTGCCCGGCCCAAGGAAGCCATCCTAGAAATTCAAAGCACCTCGCACACTCTTTAAAGCATTCTGTGGAACAGTGAAAAATTGGAAACAGTCTAAATGCACAACAGCCTGGGGCTGGTTCGGTGAGCTCATTGCCCACAGCACAGCGTTTATGAAGTGCGTGTAATAACATGGAAAATACTTATGATAGTGTGAGTGAAATTGGGGTATGAAATTGTACGGTCACTCAGAACTCAACTGTGTGAAAAAAGGAAGAAAAGAATTACAGACAGGAGAAACTAAGGAAGTAAATGTACCCTCGAAAGGTAACAGATGACTGCTTTGTGTGATATCAGTTGGTGATGCTCTACATGGTCAGAGGGCCGTACACCTAAGCCACCCGACAAAGGGACTGACAGATGAGGGATGTGACTGTCCCTTTGCCTGACAAAAGACAGGAGACTTTAACCAGTGGCCAAATCTGGTCCCAGGTGTTTCACTCGGCAGGTGGGTGACTTCTGGCAGGTCCACCTGTGTCTGCAGACCTCAGCATCCCCTGTATCAGTGAGAACGTGTCAGAATAAATGTTCAGGAAACATAGTCAATAAGCAGCCTGCACCACCAAACTCAGGCTTGTGCTGGCCAGACAAATGCACCTCTGCCTTCAATTCCACCAAAGGGCTCCATCTACACACTGCCCTGCCAGGGGGGACACTTTTTAAACTGTGAGTGACTACACACAGCTGGGAGTTTGTCTTGTTAGAAGTCCTCCCTTACTGGATCCTGCTTCAGCCGCATCTGTTGTCATTCCTGCCTACGTGAGTTAAGCCATCTGTAAATAGCAAGACAGTGTTCACTCTGGGCTGTGCCCTTTCTGCTTGTTGTGTGACAGAGCCTCTTGCCCAGCTCCCCAGAAGCACAGCCTGGAAGTCAGAAGCCTCAAACGGCTCCATCATCCCCGGGGTTTCTTGAGGGTACAAAGCCACAGATTTCGGTAGCGACTCCCAGGGGGGTTCCCAAGTCTTGATGAGATGCATCCTGAAGTGCTGTCCTTGCTAAGGGCATAGGATTCCTCTCAGTGTTTTAAAGACCCTGATCCTGGCAAGCAGGAACAGCCCCACAGCCTGGCCACTGAGGGTCGAATCTGCACTGTGTGGTGTTGGTATCTTCTTCTCCGAGGTGGAGAGGAAAGGACTAAGAATCTGGGGAGTGAGAGTCAGCAAGGCCCTCGTACCCTGCCTGGTCCACCTGCTATTGGGAAAGATGAAGAAATACAGCTAGAAAGAGCTGAAACCCACCCTAGGGCTCACAGCTGTCAGCAGCAGAGTTCAGACTGAAGCCCAGCTTTGCTGCCTCTGCCTTCATGCCAGGCCCAAACATTACCCATAGGCTGAGGACCTCTCCAAGGCTCTACCCCTGCCTGGGAGGTGTCCAGCTCTCCCCACCTCTTCCCTCTTGTCTCCCTCCCTGGCCCAAGACTGGGATCCTCACAGCCCCACACAGGGAGGGACTCACTCAGCTGTCACCACTGTCCTCTGGCTCCTGTCTCTCTCTGGCAGCCTCTACCCTGAACACTCAAGAGAAGATGCCTGCTGGCTGCTGCAGCTCCCGCTGCTGGCTCCTGACTCCCCCTCAGTCCAAGCACACTGGGCTGCGGAGCCTGGGGCCACGCAGACTCCCGCACTCAAATCAGGACGCGGTTCAGAGTTCAGAGGTCTCAGTGAGAAACAGTTACCTGGATCACCTCGGGTAAACTGGGGCCACCCAGCACCCCTGGGCCTGCGTTCACACCTGCCTCACAGAGGCTTCTATGACATGATTGGGACCTGCTCCTGCACCCTGTTTGCCTAGCCCTCCTCTTCCTACTTGGCAAATTCCACGCCACCCTTCAAGACAAATTGAAGCCACCACCTCAGAGAAGGGAAGTCTTCCCTGCCTCCCAAAGACAGGCTTAATTCCTCTCACCACTGCATTCAAACGTCTTGGTCAATAGTTTTATTATAGCACCTGACACAGTGTCTTGGCTCAGGGTTGTTCACCCTCAGCACTTATTGACAGTGCGGCCAGATTCTTCTTTGTACAGGCAGACACTCTGCACATTACAGAGTCCTCTGCAGCTACTCTGCCTCCTATGCACTGGGCGCCGGAGCAACTGCCCGACCCCCATCTGGCAATAACAAAGGGAAGATAAAGATAGATAGGGAGGAGACAAGGGAAATTACACTGCAGCAGAAGACTGCAACTTCAGAACACAATCCAAGTTACCCGAGGTTATCCACATCTGTACTCCCTAGGTTCGATTAAGCTTCTTTTTTTTCCAGACCCATCACACCCCAAATCTCTGAAAGATACATCCATAAATTACTTTCATTGATAAGTTAAAGGACGGACACTTAATCTTAAGGTGAAGCCACAGATTCAGAGAATTCAAAGAGTGCTTGGGGGAAAACAGAGAGCTTATATATATATATATATATATATATATACACACACACACACACACACACACACATATATATACACATACACACACACACACAATGGACCAGACAGTGCTTTCTCCTATAAAATGGGCCATTATGTCACCTGTTAAATGAGCCACTACTTTTCTACCCATGGGTGGGCCACTGATTTTTCTCCTGGGAGCCAGAACCAAGCTTTTTTTTTTTTTTTTTTTTTTGCTGTACTGGGGATTGAACTCATAACCTTGCACTTACCAGGGAGGCACTTATGCCACTGAGCTATATCCCCAGCCCCCCAAGCTTTTTATAGATTCAAAATTCCACAAGTTTCCACTGCCAAAAACCACATAAACGTTCCCAGCTCTAGACTATAATGTACCTCTCTTGAGGGGGCCCAAACCCTA
Organism: Chinchilla lanigera; assembly: GCF_000276665.1. Taxonomy (NCBI): domain Eukaryota; kingdom Metazoa; phylum Chordata; class Mammalia; order Rodentia; family Chinchillidae; genus Chinchilla; species Chinchilla lanigera. Next base: position 9,138,938 of record NW_004955481.1, read on the forward strand.
TTTCTTTCAGTGTGTGCTTTAAATTCTGATGAATAAATTCTTTATGCCCTTAAAAAAAAAACCTGGAAAGATGTCTCTGGCCATCACCCCAGTTACCCCCATCTGAGATCCACTGTCTTAGTGTGGTGTTTGAGTCTTTCCTTGCACGATGCCGTGAATTCTGAGGGAGGCATTTTATTCGCTCCTGCAATGGTCAGTGCCCAGCACGTGATACTAGAAACTGCAGGATGGATGGGTGAAATGACCAAACAGCAGCCAGGGAGCCAGTCTGATCAGCAAGCTCCGTTTGGTGTTGTTAGGTGCGTTTTCAGTGAGTGCCACTAGAGGACAGAAAAGGCCTGCCAAAAGTGTAGACATCGCCACGGAAAGGGGCGCGTCCTGGGAGGACCCGAAGCCAGAGCCCAGGTCCCTGCCAGGCTCTGGGGGCTGCGGTAGCAGCGCTAGTCTCTCTTACTAGCTCTGTTATCCCCCTCACCTATAAACATTGGTCCTCAGATCATCCGTTGATCTACTCTTCCTCCCTGGGACAGTCTCACACAGCCTCACGATTTCAAATGCAATGGGTGTCCCAATAACAGCCAAATTTTCATCTCTAGCCTGACATGGTCTTGGATTCCAGATGTCTGTCCCAGCTGCTGCTTGACTCCCCAGGTGGAGCTATAACTCACAGGTATCAGCCTGAGTACTGCAGCCACATGGAACCCCTGACATCCCCATCTGCACCCATCCACCCTGTCATCCTCCCAGCATAGCCTTGACCTGCACTTTTGCCCCCATCCGGCCGCTCTCACCACTCTCTGAGGTCTGCACCACACACTGTGTGCTCTGCCTCTGTGGGGTGTATGTCGTCCTCCAGCCCTGCCACAGGCCCTAACACCAGTGCAGGCCACTGTTACCTGTCACCTGCAGTAGCCATCGTTGTAGTCCCTAGCTGGTCCCTTGTTTCTCCCTTTTCCCCTGCGTGCAGTTATCCAAATGCACCTGCTCGGTGGGATCCCCTGGGGGCCCCACCTTCCTGCCTGCCAGCTAGCATTGTCTTTCTCCTGGGTGGAGGCGGTGAACTAGACGCATATGTGGGTAGATGGGTGAATGGAGGGATGGATGGATGGATGCACACTGTATTCTTCTTAGCTTCGTGTTTGTTCTTTGTTTGTTCCCCAGTGGGTCTCACTGGAGAAAGGGATTTTTAATCCAGTCTACCCACTGCAGTGCCCCAGGGCATGGGATGGGACGGGTACTCGATAAGCATCTGTGGAGTGCGGGAGGTGGGAACGGAGTGAGCAAGGGACTGGGAATCCAGAGTCCACACAGGAGGAATCTGATCTGGCTGACTTTTCTGAAAGGGGGACCATCCAAGGAGTGGCTTCCTGTGTACAGTTTACCAAAATTTCCCAGATTCTGAGAGAAGAGGCATGACCAGAGACTAATACTTAGCAAACATCTATTGTAAGTCAGAAGAGAAACTCCGGAGCCCACAGATGAGGCTTGAATCCTAGCCCTGCCGTTTAGCTCTTGCCAACTCAGTCCCTATCAGAAGGGCCTGGGTGACCCCGAGCCCCTCTTTCCCATGGTCCCTTGCTCTGGTCGCTGAGCAACCACCAGGGGTCAGGGCAGCTCCTACCTAACAGCCCCTGTTTCCTAGCCTTGGCCTAACGGGCCCGGGGGCACAAACTCTCTCCTACTTTACTAGCACCCCTACAGCAGACCAGCATCTTTAAAAGAGCCCACAAAGAATAAATAAAAGAGCCCTGCGAGATCCCAGACAAAGGGTTCTGATCCAAAGGCAGCTGGCTGAGCCCCTGTTCCCAGGAGACAGGACAGAGGCCCACAGGACTGGCAGCCATGCCCGGTGCAGGAGAAGCCGATTTCCTACCTTCACCACCCAGGACCTAAGTCAGTGAGTCCAGGACAAGCCTGGGATCTGTACTCAAACAAGCTCACAGCTGACTTTCGTCACAGGAAAACATTTGAAAATCAGGCTGTGGTCTTCGAGTCAGCCTGCCTGGGCTTCACATGCTGACCTCGCTCTGTGCTCTGTGACCCTGAACGAGGCTGAACCTACTGGAGCTTCCATCTCATTATATGTGTGAAATGTGGGCACTAGGACTACCTTGGAAAGCAAAGTAAGAGTTAAGTGAGATAAGGCGCAGGAAGTACCTGTAGCCGGCATTCCACAACCAGGGGATGGCTTCTGTCCTCAGGATTGTGGTCTCTAGTCTTATCCAGACGGAAGGAGGCGGCCAGGTTTTCAGAGTCCCTTGAGCCCAGAGCTCAGTGCACAAGGGAGATCTGACACACACCGTCAATTGGGTGCTGCTTCCCTGGGCCCCACGTGACCAGAACTACAGAGCCAGGATGGCATTGCATTTCTGACACCCCAGCCTCGCACCAAGGAGGGAAGCCAGGTTCTAGACAGCGACAGGCCCAGTTCCTGGGGGACCCATAGGGCCCCTCCTCTGGCTCTGGGGGAGTCGTTGCTAGATCCGCTGCCTGGCTGGGATGTTGGCCTTCCCTGTCTGGTGACAAGCCACCCCGCCTAAGGCCTGGGTGACGCCAGAAGGAAATGTGAGAAGCTGACTTCCTGACCGCAGGCAGGAGGCACCCTGCCCCTGCCTCGGCCGCACCACAGTACATAGGGTGGAGGTGACCATGTTCCCCAGCAAGCAGGTGCTGAGTGGGCGAGAGGAGGAGGAGGAGATGAGGAGGAAGCGAAGGGAGGGAAGCAAACAGAAGCCCAAGCCCAGACTCCCGCCACTGCTGCCTGGCTGCCACTACCCCCTGCCCTCCCACTGCCCCTCTCTTCTGTGTGCTCAGAACACCTGCCACCGCTGTGAGCCACCTTCCCCTGTAGCACAGGTCTTCCTTATGCTGCTCCTTCGCAGCGGCCTTCCTCCCAAGCGAGCACTCCGGCCTGCCTCGGGGAACCCTTGCTCCTCTCGCGATCCTGCCTGAAGCTACTGACGACCTCACTTTCCCAGACTGGCAGGGGTTCCTGGGAGCCCCCTCTTCTAGCTCACACACAACCCCTGCCCCAACCATGAATCTCCCTCCCTTGAGGCCCTGACCCCCTGCCACCCTAGACCAGACCATCGTGGCTTTGTCTGATACCTGCCACCCAGCCCGGCACCCCAGACATGAGGGCATATGGAAGGGGAACTCTCAGGGGAGACAGTGCTGGGTTTCCAGCAGCCCAGAGTCCTCCTCCAACTACCAGGTGACACTGGGTGCCTGATTACGCTGCCAACCCATCCCTGCCAAGTCCCCCAACCAAAGCGGCAGCCCTCCCCGACCCCCTGAATTGCACACAAGCAAACTGAATGGGTGTCCCAGGGCCAGTGAGGGTGACCTGAGAGGCAGGGAGAGGGGAGCCTAGCACGCAGGGCTGGGAGACGCCTGATAAGGGAGGTCCGGGCAGCAATGGGGTGATGGCCAGGAGGATGAGGTGACCAGCCAAAACAGCCCATCGGCAGAGTGGCAGCCAGCAGGGCCTGGAGACAGCTGAGCTGCCAGCTAAAATGCCCCATGAATATTTAACAGCGTCAATATTTAATTAGTGCAGACAGATTAACTCTGAAATCACACACACTGGGGCTGGGCTCCCCTACTCTTGGAGGGGGAGCATTAGGAGGAGAGGGGTGGCCCCCAGGGACCCACGATGCTTCCCACCTCACAGCCCCGACTCTGCCGACCTTCCATACTCGCCAGTCCCAGGCACCTCCTGGTGCGGAAAAGAGCAATCCTCAGAAGAGTTGAGCACCAGGGACACCAGGAGAGGCCCTGGGGATGGAGGGGAGGAGGCACGGTGGCCCCGTCCACCCTGCACCCCGCCAGCGTGGCTGTGGGCACTCTCCATACCAGGCCTGGCTGGACTCTGAGGCCTAGCCACCTCCCCGGAGCAGGTGCAGGTGTGTAATTACCTCTGTGCCTTTGCTTTTCCTGGATTATGGTGTTGCTTGCATCAGCAGAGGCACTGGGAGTCCTTCATTCCCTTTGCGTTTCTTTGAGTTTTATCACATCTTGTGTCGCTTTTTCATTTAATGGAGCATACCTGGACTTCATCATCTGGTAATAAATTGCCATTGTTGGTGCCTGGTTTTTTTAAATTAAAACATTTGGTCAGGGACTTATAAAATGTCACAGCTGGACCCGGGCTCTGCCTGTGACTCCAAAGATTTGGGTTCCAAAATATAACCACCTGCTTTGCTCCCTTCTGTCTGCTCACACTGTACTTTCTGTCTGGAACAGACTGGGCCCCTTCCTCCAAGGCTCGGCTTAGAGGACCTTCTCCTCCAGAGTGCCTTCATTTCCTGTTCTGTAATCATCTGTTTACCTCCCTACAAGGCTGAGCTGAGCTCCTTAAAGGCAGAATCTGAAGCTTTTGAATACATTCTGCTGGACATGGGGAGGGACACCTACTGGGCACTGAATGATGTTTTTCTAATTTTAATAAACTGGAGTAAAAGGAGATTTTTAGTTAGGAACTGGAGAGCTCTCAAAGCCAACTATGTAGATGAGAATAGATCAGTTAGCTATTGCTGTGTAACGAAAATCACCAATCTTCCATCATGTCAATGAGCATCTGTTCTCAAGGATACTCAAATCAGCTGAGTTTGGCCTGATTATAATTATACTTCAAATCACAGCAGCTGAGGCAGCTCTGCTTCTCACCAAGATAGGAGGCTCATGGTGGCATCTCTGCTCAGAGTATCTGTAATCCTCTGTGGATGGCAAGCTAGCTAGGCACACTCATGTCATGACAGAGTACAGATGTACAATGAGATGCCCATCCACATAAGCACATCCTGTCTTCCTGCTTTATGTAGCATTGTCAACATGTTACTGACCAAAGCATGCCACATGGTCAAGCCTGGGGTGAAATCATGACAAGGGTTAGGGTAGGTGAGGGGGTACAAAGAATTGGGGTAGAATTTTAATGGATCACAAGTGAGTTCCCATCACACCCAGCACAGGACCCCAGAAGACAAGACTGCAGGGGAACAGGAGCATAATGTGTCCTACACACTTCTCCCTCCCACCTCATTCTGGGGAACTTTGGGCTAAGAAACCAGCAGCTAAGAAATGAGGTTCCAGAAGCCACTGATGTGAGCCACAGTTATAGCACCAGAAGTGGAGAGAACGTGACAGAGTCTACGCTGAGAATCAAAGCTGAAGTCAGACTTGGGACACCAGAGGACAGAAGCCAGTGAGTAGGGCAAAGAGCGGGCTTCGGCCAAACAGCAGAGAAAATAGAACTTTGGAAGGTAAATCGACAGGCCTGGCCACGGCCTCTCACTTCCAGCGTCACCTTTGGCAAATCTCTCCCCGTCTCAGTTCTCAGTTTCCCAAATGTGTGATGAAGACCTGGGACTAAGAACCCACACACCCCTGCGGACTCCAGTATCATTCCACCACCTCTGCCCCATTTCTTTCTCTCAACGTGTAACTTCTGAAATCTTCTTGAAACACCTCAAGGTGAGACAGCCTTGGGGGCTGGGGATTTAACTCAGTGGCACAGCGTCTGCCTGGCAAGCACAACGTCGTGAGTTCGATTCCCGGTACAGGAAGAAAAGAAAAAGACAAGACAGCCTTGCATGGTTGTCATTAGAATCCCCAGGCTTCAGGACAAAAGAGGATTGCTGCTGGCAGACGGATGGGTGGGTGGCTCTCTGACATGTGGAGTCAGTCAAACATTAAGAGTTAGAAAATGCAGCTAGAATATGCCAATGAACCTTCTTCAGAATCAGAAAACCACGGGTTCAAATCTTAGCACCACCCTTTGCTAGCTGAGTGATCTCGGAAGGGCACCTCAACTCTCATGAACCTCTGGATCTGTGGCTGGAAAATGGGCTGGTCAGAGTCCCCGCACCATGTTGCTGGGGGCAAAATGATGGAACTGCATGTGATACAGCTGACATGGACCAGGCCTGACAAGGGAACCCAAAAAGACGGTACTTTCTTCCCTTTGTTAATCTCCACCTCTTGAATTCTCACTGATTCTCCCTCCCTCACCCCCTACAAATACATACAATTAAAATACCTGCCAAGGATTTAATAATTTCCTCAGCTCATTCCCTTCCGATCCCAAGGCCTATATCCGGACCTGGTGATTTGGATGGGACAGGCATTATCCAATTTTTCTTAGTATTCTCTTTCCTACCTTTCATCAAATATATTGACAAGGCATCTGTCCCTTTCTAATTGCCCATCCCTGGGAGTTTTTTTTTTTTTTTTTTTCCTTTTCCTTGTTAAAGACCAATTTTACAAAGCACTTCAGTGGCTCAGCCATTTTTATCATCATCATTAATTTTATTTCCCTTCTCATTTATTAATGGGCCAGGCGGCTTTCAAGTATCTCTTTTCCCCTGATATATTTGTAAAACGCCCTTCTTATTCCCTTCGGTGGCCTCGAGGCTCTCCACAGCTTTTATTTCCTCCCTTGGCTGCCCTTCTGTTTCTCTGGAGCCTTTGCTGACTCCAGCTCTTCCTTCCCTGGCGCCCCCATCTGCCTTCTCCCGACCCCCTCCCCAGCCCCTGGGCCCTGTGGACTCCATCCCAGGCCTGGCCCCTAGCCCGTTTCCATGCTCAGCCCCACAGGGCCCCATTAACAGCAGCGTCCAGCAGGCTCCCTGCGCTGGGTCCACTCTGGGAGCAGAGGGCTTCCTTTGTCCACACCAGCCATGGAAAGGAGGGGACAGAGAGGCCCAGATCCTCCTCTACACGCCCCCAGGACACCTGAACAAGGGATCAATGCACAAGGAGCATCCTTTCTTTCATTTTTGAGAAAACAATATTGAAGTATAATTGACACACAAGTAACTCACCCATTTTAAGTATTTAATCGTTAAACTCAATGATTTTTAATAAATCTACCAAGTGGTACAATCATCACCAGCTTTAAAATGTTTTAAGCACTCTTGTAAATTCCTCCATTTACGGCTAATCCCAGTGCCCACCCTCATCCCTGAGCAACTGCTAATCTCCTTCCCAGACCGACCTTCTCTGAACACTTCAGAAGCAGACTGTATGTGGTCTTCTGTGTAACTACTTTCACTTGGCATGCATTTTAGGTTTATGGGTGTTGTAGGATGGGTCAATATTTTTTTATTCTTTTGATTGCTGAATAGTATTCCATTGTATAGATATACCACATTTTGTTTAACTGTTCACCTGGCAAGGGACATTTGATTATCTTCCATTTTAGGCAATTATGGCAAATGATTCCATTTAGGCAAATGATTCTGTTGTAAGTACATACATATGTATGTAGATGTATATGTCCATGTCTATAGACATGTTGCATTTTTCTTGCCAAGATAACTAGAAGGGGAATTGCTAAATTAAATAATAAATTTGTTTAACTTTTTAAGAAACTGCTCAACTATAGAATATCTTTGCACTGGTCAGCTTTCTCATCACTGAGGCACAATACCCAAAACCCCCAACTTAAAGGGCGGGTTCTATTTAGCTCACAGTTCCAGGGGATTTAGTCCATGGATAGCTGGCTCCCAAGCAGGAACATCATGGTGGAGGGGCATGGCAGAGCAAAGCTGCTTAGGCCATGGCAACCAGGAAGCAGAGCAGTGGAAGAGTTCCAGAACAGATGGGGCAAGGGACTTGACACAGATCCCCAAGGCCACATCTCTATGACCCACACACTTACCTAAACCCACCCAGAAGTGCACAGCACCAATCGCTCAGGGCAGATGCTACAGCCAGTCAAGGTGAGCCTCCACCCTGACCACCACAGTCTGTCAACCCCACCAGCCATGACTGAGGGCTCCTATTTCTTCCCATTTTTGCCAACACTTTTTATTATAATCTTTTTGGTAACAGCCACTCTAGTAGCATGAAGGGACATCTTGTGGCTTTAATCTGCATTCTATAATCACTGATAGTGCTGATCAGCATTGCATGTGCTTAATTTATCCATTGTATGAACAGATATTTATTTTTATATTTATGGGGGACATACAATGTGCCAGCACTCTTCTAGAGACCAATGAATAAAACAGATACAATTCTTCATGGCACTTATATTGTCATGGGGAGGCAGGGGCAGAAAACACAGAAGACCAAGCACACATTAAACATGAAATGGTGCTGTTGTTGGCCAGTCAGAAAAACAAGAAAGCAGAGGAAGAGGACATAAAATGTTAGGAGATTGAAATTTCAGGTAAGATGGCCATAAAGACTCACTGAGTGAAGACTTAAAGGAAATGAAAGTCTTATACTGGGATGGTCTGGGAGGAGAGAGGCCCAGGAAAAGAGAACGGATGTTATAAATGCCCTACGGTATGAACACAGCGGACCGACTGGCAAGACTATGTGGCACTTGAAGAGTGTAATCGTGAAGTCAGAGAGGTAAAGGGAGCCAGATCTTGCCAGATCTTATGATAGTAAGGTGTGTGGGTGTGTGTGTGTGTGTTCAAAGGGAAGTCACTGAAGAACTTAGAGCAGTGATTAGTGAAAATGGTCCTGGTATTGGGGATGTGGGGACAAACAGAAAAGCAAAAGGAGTGTTGGAGAAACCCATTAGGAGGTTCCCTGGTGACCCATGATGCTCAGACGAGACTGAGGATGTGGAAATGGAAGGAAGTGCTTGGATTCTGGATCCGTTTTCCATGCACAGCTGCAGAATTTGCCAGCTGATTGCCTATAGTCTGGGAATAAAGGAGAAAAGTCCTGAATGACCTCTGGGTTTTAGCCTGAGCACCTGGAAGAATGGACCTGCCATTCAGTGAGATAGGGATACTGCGGGACACACCCACCTGGAGGAGAGGAGCAGAGCTCAGTCTGTGCCATGCGGGTAGGAGATGAGTAAATGAGCAGATGTGGGAGAAGCAGCACCCCAGATGTGGTCTGTAAAGCCCTGAGGCCTAAGCAGCCTGGAGGCTGATGGAGGATTTGCTGAACATCTGAGGCTGCTCCTATGACCCCAGTGAGATGTTTCCCAGGCAGCTGAGCTGGAGAACATAGGTGAGGCCTGAAGCACTAAGGAGGCTCCTCTGTTCCTGCCTGAGTCTGAATTCAGCCTCCCTTGTCCACTCAGCTTTAGGAGCTGCCTTGTCTACATGCCAACTCTATACAGAACCAAGAAAAAGCAACCTGCCTGCTGTGTGTCCCCGAGGACTGCTATGCACTGAACCACGTCCCCTGCCTAGAATCAGTGCTGAAGCCCTAATCCCCAATGAGATGGACTATATTTGAAGAAGGAACTATAAGGAGATAATTAAGGCTGACTGAGATCATAAGGATGAAGCCCCAATAATATAGCACTCTTGTCCCTATGAAATACCAGGGTGCCCCCCCCCTTATGAACACTACAAGGCAGGAACGAAAGCTTTACCAGGATTGAAATCAACCAGTATCTTATCTCGGTTTCCCAGCCTCCAGAAGTGGGAGAAAAAAAGTTCTGTTGGTGAGGTCACCCCGTTTATGATATGATATTTTGTTATGGCAGCTTGAGCAGACTCACATAAGGTCACCCAAAGGACCGGAGGGGACATGCACCTGGGTGCACAACCTCCACACACTGTACTGCTCCCATCAAAGCCCAGAATTTGACCTGTACTTTAGGACTCCTCCCCTTGCCTGCTACGTCTTTAGGGGGAAAGGACAAGGCTCAAGAAGAGAGGCTAAAGTTTGCTCCCCAGCGAAGTCCTCTGCACAAGAAGGTAATAGGCCCCTTTCTTTTACATAAACACTAGTGTTACAATGATGCAAGAATCACCAATTTTGTCCCATCTCTCAGTCCGTCTGCTACAACAGTTACTGATGCAGAGGCTATCCCTGCTGCCCCAGGAAACTGCGGGGTCTCTGCAGGAAGCTTCTGATCTTGTCCCATGCACCAAGCAGCACACAGAACTTAGTCCTGGCTAGCAGCCACCAGGTCTGGGAATGCTCCACTCTCACCACTGTGTTCTCTTCTGTATTGCTTTAGTGGCTTGCATTATTCACCTCCCTAATGTGTCTCCTTCACCTTACCCTTTCAACTGGCTTTTTCTTCTTTGCCAAGGACTGAACTCAAGGCCCTGCACATGCTAGGTGAGCTCCCTACCACTGAGCTACACCCCCGTCTTGAACTTGGTTCTCAGCATTTATCATCCCAGGCTTAGGAACTGGCAACATCTTATCTATGTTTTAGCTTTTGAACTGTCTTGAGATGCCTTGGAAGTTCATCATCTGTCCCTACACCCATCTGCCCTTCTACCCGTTCACCTACCATGGGCTAAATATTTGTGTCTCTCCAACTGCATGTGCTGAAACCTTAATCCCTATATGATGAGATTTGGACACAGGGTCAGTGTCATTATATGAAGAGGCCAGAGAAGTAGCTAGGTCTTTCCTCCATGCAAGGACACAGAAAGATGGCTGTTTGTAAACAAGGAAAAGAGTCCTCCTGGGAGGATGGCCATGCTGGCATCCCACTCTAGGACTTCCAACCTGTGAGAAGAATGGTGAAAAGTAAACATTTAGTGTGTCAGCCATCTACTAACTTGTCAGAGCAGCTTAAAGTGACCAAGACCCATCCTTCCTCTTTCTGCCCACCACCTCATTTTAGCCTATGGGATCGTATAGGGGGTCTTTGTGGCCCTGAAAATGCTTCAACCCAAGTCCCACCAATGCAAAAAAAGAAAGATATATGCTCTTGTAAAAGAAATGTCTCCTTCCCCAAAATTATGGGTGTGTGGTATATACTACCTGTTCCCCTACAGACATAAAGAAAGGTTATTGGATTTAAGTACAAGGTTATTTGAATTTCAAAGACTGTACTAAGCAGAAAAAAGTTGTCCCAAGACTGAGAAGGGAGTTGATACAAATGCTAACTGACAAAGTACAACCCAGTCTCCCCCAGACTTGATGATCTTGTAGTTCAGAAAAAATTTTAAAGAGAGAACTGGAGGATTCACAGAGTTGTCAGCTTTATAGGCTGCCAAATGTAGATACTGCAGAAATCAACTCAAGTTTATGATCACCGTGTTTTCAGAGGTGAAAGAATATGTTCACACCAAGGAAGCAGGCAAGATACAGTCCTAGGGGAGGGAAGGAAAAAAGCACAATCTTATTGAAAATGAATAAATTTAGCTTTATGAAAAACTTACTCATGTTTTTCTCATTTCTTCGCAAGCTGATGAAAACTTTGGCATAGAGCACTGGAGTGCCTAAATGAAATACATATTAATTCCTACAAAACATGCATAGCCCCCTAAGAATTCCACCCTCACCCAGATGCTGTGCTGCCTTTGAGAATCCACACACAAGTAGGGAAGTTCCACGTCGAGAAGAGGAAGGAAGAGAGCCCTGTCTTGCCCCAGCATCTTCTTTCCTTTTCTAACTGTCTCCCCTTGTCCTTTCTAATGGGTCCTTGTCATTCCTGGCCTCCCAAAGTTACCATCAAACTCTCTCCTCTGTTTTCCCAGCATGATTTTCCTCCAGAGGTTTCTCTAAGATCCAACATCACATTCTAAGTAACTGGTTGCTAGGTTTCCAAGAACAGCTACTTCTTGATAAACGTTAGTTAGGTCTAAGATCAAGGTTAAGCCTACTTCTTATTGGGTTCTGCTGCCTTCTCACCGTCAAGCACACGTGGGGACAAACACACAGTCCCCTGTTCCAACTGTATTTCTTATTAGCCTAGTCTGTTTTTCACCAGGATCTAGGTTGCTTACTCTTAAATGTGCTCAGTGTACCTTCCCAGAGAACAGAACGTGGTGGGAGCAAACAGCATGAGAAAGGAAGCTTTAGCATCTATCAAAGGCCCGGTGGGGGAGGTCACGGCACAGCATGGGTTCTGAGTTAGGAGGGACATGACCATAGGTGCTGCCAGAGCAGTGGCAGAGAAACTCACAGGCTGGGAGTGAGAAACAGCACGTTGCAGAAGAAGCCAAGCACCAGGCTGTGTGCTCCAATCCCAGTGCCACCAGCCACAGGCATGACCCTGGGAAAGTCACCCAAGGTCAGTAACCTCTAACAAAACGCAGTACTACGGGCCTCAAGGGCTATGTGAGAAGTAAAGGAAATAAACACGTACACAGGGCCACCACGGTTGAGCTTGACCCAAACAAGGGCTCTTTGCCTCTCTTTTCTGTTTCTTGGACAGTAGGAGTGAGGGTCCAGGCAGAGCAAATGTGGGCAGCAGAAACTTGTTAAAGGCACAAAGACAAAATCTGGAAGACCATGGGAAGGTGTTCATGAGACCACCAAGGGTTTGTCCCCACTGGCTGACTGCAGCTCTGAGTTGGTTACATATACCTGTCCCCTACACAGACACTCCCTGGCCATGCATGGAGACAACACCAAATGCCTGAGCCCAGTTCGATATGGGTGGCCAAGCTACCAATGACCTCCGCAAGTGAAAGCTGGAGGCGGAGCTGGAGTATGACTTAGGGAGAGTGCTATTAAGATGTGGAATCAATAGAGAAAAGGGGTGAGATGTAATAGGACAGGGAGAGGTGGAAAACCAGAATCTACATTACCTCTCCCTTCTGTCCACCCACCGAGAGACAGCAAGCACCCTGTCCACCTGCCTCTCTGTGGCCTCCGCTGCTACCGCCGCTTCCTCCCCACATGGCCCCCAGAGAATGCTCTGCCGCCCTGCATTCCTTCTCTCTCTCATCTCTTCTAATAATTGCACATTTCCCTGAGACAAATTCAAAGGCTAAGGAGAGATAAAATGACCTCTCTTTCAATTACCCCCTGAGCAAGTTTCTCTAAAGGATGCCTGCTTGACAGACTTGCAGGCCTTATTTTCTCCAGGATTTCAACTGGAAGCACTGTCCTTCTGGAATAATGACGAGTTAATCCATCTGTCACCACTGGGCACCAGTTACATACTCTGCACCGAGCAGGACCTTTCTCTCTGCGGTGGCGTGTTATCCTCATAACAGCCCTTCACTGTACAGATGAGGAAATTGAGGCTCAGAGAAGCTCAGTGGTTTGCCCAAGGTCACAAAACAAGCAAGTAAAGGAGGCCAGGAGAAAGCTATTCTGCAGAGAGTCCTCATAGGCTGTCACTGCATGTCGGCAAGGCTTGGAGAGAGGGCAGCAGCCAGATGCATGCGTATAAGCAGCAGAAGGGTTCTGGCTCACCAGAGCACCAGGGACTTTGTTGATAATGGGTCTGGGCCTCAGAGACCCAGTGCATCAGGCTGTGGGAGGCACCAGGACCACCTGGTGCCGGGTCTGAAGATGGAGAACTGAGGACCTGTGTCACAGGCCCTGCCCTGTGAGTACCTGCGCACCCTCCCTTTCAGAGGCTTGGTGCCTTCTTTCAAATCCATAAGACGGAACACTTGCTTGTGTGCCGTCTTCTGTGGTAGGTCACGGGCCCCAGCTTAGCAGCCCCCGTGTAGCCAATGGGGAAGAAATTATCCCCCGGCCCAGCCACCATAAGGGCGACACAGTGGACAGAGTAATCAGCCAGGGTGGAGCACAGATCACAGCAAGCTTTCTAGGAGGTTTTGAGGGGATGGAAGTGAGGTTGCACTGCTGGGGGTCAAACCCAGGGCCCCTGCATGCAAAGCGAGCACAGAGCAGGTGGTTCAGAGTCGAGGCTGGAAAACACAGAACTGCACCCTAACCCTCCTCCTCGGGCCTGGGACTGTGGAGCCAGTGGACCCCAGGTTGTACTGCAGCCACGCCTCTGTCATCAGTAGGCAGGGACAGTTAGCACCCGCTATGGAGGGGAGGCTAGATTCAGAAGACAGGGTTCTTACCCAAAGCCCCACAGCTTTGAGTGACAAAGTCAGAATTCAGTCCAGGGCTGGCTGACTCCAGAAGGCAAGCTCTTATTAGGTCTGTTAGCAAATAATGCCTCACCATTACCATGCATTACACATATCAAGGTGCTCTGAGATCCAGCTCATACTCCCAACAACCTGCGGAGAAGATAGAACAGATGCAAATCTCCCAGCCAAGCCAAGGGGGTTCAGAGATGCTGAGTGACCCACCCATGGGAGAGCTTGCCCTGCAGCCTCCTGGCTCAGTACCTACCTTGTGGCTCAGATGCTCCAACGTGTTACAAGTGACCGACCAGCTAGGGAGAGAACCAGAGTCAGAATGATAAAGAGTCACTCACTGCCAGAGTCTGGTATTTAATTCCTGGGCAGGCAGTCTGGCTAGCTCCCCACCACACACACACAGCATGCATGCACGCACATGCACACAGGCGAGAGGGGCAATGCCCTGCTGCCTTGGGGTCTGGGTACGATTGAACACAAATGAGTTGTTGCCTAACAAATTAGCAACAGGTAAAAGCAATCAAGCCATCTGTTGCCTCCCACCCACTGCCACCACCTAATCCCCTTTCTCGGCAGTGTCCCGGCTCTGGCCTCAAGCACAAATTAATATACTGGCCTTTGCATATGTATTTGTGGCTTCAGGTGGGGAGAGAGCCGCATGAGCAGGTGGCAAGAAGGCAGTCACTGGAGACACTTTCCTCATGCAAATGTCCTTAGTTAGGGAGGGGGAGTCACTGAAGGGCAAATGGGACAGGCGGCAGGCTGGATGGGAAGCTTGGGCCCTGAACAGCCAGTCAAGCCTGAACCTACAGGCCGGCCCTCTGTCCCTTGGGGAAGTGTTCTTATCCTGCCTGTTTCCTCTGGAATCTTGGGACTCATCAAAGGAAGGAAAAGCCATGTGAGTATCCAGGGTCAGCAGGAAGCATTGGGGCATGGGGGGCAGCAGCAAGTCCCAGGCACCCAGATGGCCAGGTTACCTAGCAACAATCTCCAGCCACTCGGCAGAGCCTCAGTTTGTTGGGTGCAAGTTTCTAAGATGTGTGAGTGCACCAGCAACGCCCTGCTGAGCTTGAGTTTGGCCAGAATGAATATCAATAGGGGCTGGTATTAATTAGGCACTTACTGCATGCCAAGCCCCTTTCTTCATTTCACCCTCTGAATATCCTGATGAGGTTGATGTTATAGGAACTAGCTGTGGTCTAGGCTGGACGCAGGCTCCACATGGGCCCTGGAATGCAAAAGCAAAAAATGCACAGGGTAGCTCTGATGCCTATCATCATGGCACCGAGAGTCAGCTCAGTGCTGCAAATGATGGGAAAGTGATGGACCCACAGGCTTCTCTGAGGTTCTGAGAATGGAGAGGAACCACTAGAAGTAAGGAAAAGTATCCCCGGAAAAGGGAATACCACATGCAAAGACCCTGTGGAAGGCAGAAGGCTGGTGTCTGGCGCCACTGTGGCTGGCACCTATGTAAAGGCGAGGGTGAGCTAAGGTGAGGCTGGACAGAGCCAGCTGCAGATCAGGCACGGCCTGGCCGGTTCTACAGGAAGTACCAGATTTTCTCCTAAGCATGGTGAGAGGCTGCTGCTAAGGATCATCCAAAGATGCGCTCCTCCACCGTCTCCTGTTGTCCCCTCTTGCCGCATGACAAGAAGTATGGTTAACCTTAACCTCCTGAGAAAGCCTCCTGGGGAGCCCTGGACTGAGTCAGAGTGAGGACCCCAGGGGTTCCCAGTTTTCTTCCCATCACACAGACATGAGCTACAGAAGACAGAGCTCCATTGCTTGTGAACTTTTGGTGGAACAGGGCCTGGGAAAAGGTCCCTGGGAAGGGCCTGGGGACATCAGGCATCCCAGACCAGGTAGGGACAATAGCCTGAGCTCTGGAATCCCATACACTCCATCCCTGGAGAGCTGTGACTGGAGCAAGCTTTCAAACCTCTCTCTGCCTTTGCTATTTGCACTTGTAAGATGAACAGTCTCCCTTACAGAGCAGCACTGAAGCCAAACTGCTACCTAGTGCCTCACTCACAACTGCACTTAGTAGGTGCTCAGTAGACACTAAGCAGTGCTGTTCCTCCCTGTCTATTTCCAGCCCCGCCCCTGCCAGCCAGCCGGCACCAGTCCTCCATGCACCACAGTCCCAGAGCTTTGCAGGGTCTGAAGTTTCAAATCCTTTTTTAAAAAATAAGCTTCAAAACAAGCCAGAAGAGGAGGCGGGAAAGGAAAATGGAGAGGGAGAGAGGACAAAGATTTTTCACCTGGAGCAGACCTCTGATTCTGCCGGCGGCCAGGGACAGGCTGGCCGCCAGCTTCTCTTGCAAATCAAAGGGCAGCCGAGTAATCAGCTCCAAACAAAGTGCTGAGTTCTTGGAAGGTAGGAAGCAGAAAGGCAGCTCCCTCTGTCTTCCAAGTCTCTCTCTCCCTGGGCTCCCACTGTGGAGTGGAAGGGGGTGGGAGTGAATGGGAAGAGAGGAGCGGTAGATGCCGCTTCAGGCTAGAAAAGGGGAGGAGAGCTGAGACCAGCTTTGATTGTGGCATTGAAACTTGATTCGATGCCCTGGGATTAAAGTCAATCACTTATGTCCCTAAGCCTCCACTGTCTCATCTGTGAAATGGCACCATAGCAGTCTTTCTCTACCCCACAAGCTGTTCTACCGTGGCTCCTCCAGCTCCCCCAGGCCTGCAGGGCACACAGCTGCAGCTTCATTTTCCCACAGCCAGGTCTGGCTTCCTGTTCTGGGCACCGCACTCAGCCATACTTTCCACGGCCAACTGCTGCATTGAGCAGCCAAAACCAGCCACACCTGGGATGCTCCAGGCGTTCTGGAGTGGCTATCACAATACCCGACACAAAGCTGCCCTCGACCGACAGTGGCTAAGAGCCCTAGCTCCATCCTCGGCTCACCAGGCCACTAGTCCCCAGGCTCCCCTATCCCAACCTGCCTCATGTTTCTGCTGAGACAAAACCCACCATCTTTCCATGTCCTCTCTCTCTCACCTTCCAGCTAAAACACTCTCACCTTCCAGAATCCACCCCCCAGATCTTCTCTCCCTTGCCCTGTGCAAATCCAGAGCCATTATCTGAGCAATTATCAAAGTCTACTTAGAAAAGGGTTATTTGCATGGATGGGTAACTCTCTAAATCTCCCTTAAGTTCGAACAGTTTCATGCTGATATGCAACAGGATGTGAGCTGTGACTCAGGGAACAATAACATAGGTACCGAGGGCAGAGTAAATGTAAGCCAGGGATGCTTTGGGGTACACAAAGAGGGGGTGAATTGCTGAGGGTGTGGGAATCTGAGAGGTAGAAGGAAATGTCTGCAGATGTGCACTTGGGGCTCTCCAGGCCCAGGACCTCAGTCCTGCTCCCCTTGCTCTCTCCCTCCTCCTCTCCTCCCCTCTCTCTCTGCTTACAGCACATAGACATCTTGTGTACCTTCACATTCTTAAGCCTTGTGATTGGTACAAATTAACTAGCCATCAGAGAAAGGAAACTCGGGCTGTGTCCTCCAGCCTTAGCCCTGCCACAGCATCAAACACCTCTAGAAGCCAAATAACGACATGGACAGTCCTCACAATGTGCTACTCCCTTCCTGAATGTTGTTCAGTGTTGTTCAAGAGTCCTCACGTTCTTGCCCCGCCTTCCAGAGGATGAGGCCCTTTGGCGCAATCCACTGGCAGCTGAGCTGGAGTCCAAGCTCCGCCTTCAGGACTTCTGAGAACAGAGGAGTGGAAGGTTCTCATCTTTGGAGGATTTCGCCTGAAGAGAAGCTTTTCCAAGCCTCATGGATCTGAGCCTCTTTCCTCTCTGACATGAGGAACTAGAATGTTCCACTGGGTTAGGCGACAGGGGTGTAGACATGCACACTATCTCTCCAGCTCAGTTCAGATATAACTTCCTCCAGGAAATCTTTTCTGAAAATCCCCCGGTGTGTTCCTATGGCTCCCAGTCTTGTCAGGTAGCACATGGCTTGTCAGCAGCTCTGTCATCTATCTCCATGGCAGCATCTGAGTCTTAACAACAGGGACAGGGTGTTATTCACCTATGTGTACAATGCCAGCCTAGTGCCCAGGACATCTGAGCTGTTTCAAAAATCTTTACTGAGTGAATGAAAGAATGAATGAATGAATGAATGAATGAATGGCCCAGGACCCAAACCAGCTCTATGCATAAGAACATTTGCAGCCAGTCTCACATCCACAGAGTGCAAGAGGAGAGTGGAGGAGGACGCGCCAGAGAGAGCTCAAGCACCTGCCTCAGCCCTCACACCTTCAGCCTGGCAGTTCTCCTGGCTTTAGTCCTCTGAGTGTAGGCTCGGAAAGGAGCGGGTAGGAAGCCCTCTCTCCGGTACCTCTTGAGCCCAGACACAGACCAGCCTTGGATGGGAAAGCCAGCATCTCTGCCGCTGCTCCTGCCAGGGAAGAGGTCCCTCCTGGCCTGTGCAGTGCCTACGGCCAACACGGTGAGCTTCCCTGGCTGAAAATCCCTTGGGGCTTCCTTTCCAGTACTGGTATCTACAGGAATTTCGGGGAAAACTCTGCAAGAATCACCACCCTGGAGGCACTTGCACAGCCTACAAAGGCCTGGGCCACTTCTTCCCAGACTCCGATGTTCCCTTTGCTCTATGGCCAGTGGCCAACAGCGAGCAGATTCATTAATATTAATGTTAATAATCTCCTGCATTTGCTTCCCGCTTTCCCGCTTACAAAGCACTTTCGGATCCATCATCTCAGCCGATCCTCAGCACCGGCCTGGGGGTCAGCAGGGCAGTGATTACCGGCCAGTTCTACCCAGGAGGAAACTGAGATCCTAGGAGAGTAGGGGTCAGCTCAAGGTCACACAGCAGCTGGGCCTGAGGAGAGCCTGGAGCAGAGTTGGGGTGTTCTGACCCCCAGGCCGGCATCCGGCCACTCTGACTTGTGGATACTGACTCCACCCCTCCTCCACCTCATCACTGTCATCGTTAGCATCATCTCCTCCTTCAGATTATCTGCTCTCAGTCATTAGAAAAACAAGCTGAGCATAAATAAGAAAGGCAGACTTCAGCCATCTGTTAAAATGGGGGAAAAGACCTGCCAAGCGATTTGCTGGGTGAACTTGGGCGAGACATTTCCCTCTCTGAGCCTCCATCTCCTTCGTGGTGTTTCAGAGGGCTGCCTTCTCTCGTCCTCCTGTCCTGCCCTCTGCAGAAGGCTGCTGACATGTGAGGTGCTGCCTGAGCCTGGCAGCAGTAACGTCCCTAGGACCCCATCCTCAGTGGTCAGGAGCGGGAGGAACAGATGTGTATCATGAGGGGACTCCGGGAGCCCTCCTGAGGTTGGCAATAGAGCTCATCAAAACTGCTACCATGTAGCTACGCTGTGACAAGTGCTTTACACACATTATCAACATGCCTCAAAATAGTCTGACCAGATGGCAATTATTTTCACTTGGAAAATGGGAAACCTGAAGCTCAGAGAGGTTACTTGGCTTGCCCCAAATCACACAGCAAACAGCAGAGGCAAGTTTCAAACTCAGATGTGGCGTGATTTCTAGGTCTCGAATGTGTAATGATCTAGCAGGTGGACTGGAAGGAGTGCATGCTGAGCCCCATAAAAACTCAGCCTCTCCCCACCTCCACTCACCTCCTTTCTCACCACTTCCTCTCTCACTTGCCCCTGGAGTCTGCTGAGCCTCCTTTGCTGCTCTAGCTCGCCCTGTCATCTCAGCCCAGGCGGAGATTTATGGATCTCACTTCAAGGATTTTTCTTTAATAATAACATTTATAATCATTTTAGAAATTAAGAGCTGAGGATGCAAAGCATTTTAATTAAAATAATCCGCAGTTGATAATTATAGGACTCTCTTAGCTGGAACCATCTTCCTTCAATCTGTCACTGTCCCCAAGGAAGACAGGAGACAACTGCGAGCCAGCGAGCAAATCCTGGTCTCCAGTGTGACCCAAGGAGGCCCAGGTTTCACTCCCAGAGGCAGCCTGCTAGGGACAAGGGCTAGATGAGCTGGGCCCGCAGGGCTTTGGGGTGGCTCACCTTCGAGCCACGTAGGACTGGCGTCCCCTGGGAGCCCTTCCAGAGCCCCCCCCCACCTCACACTGTCCTCTGGTGACCCCTGTGGGCTCAGCACCTACAGGCTCAAGGCACAGAAGAGTGTGTGCAGACCTTTCTGCCAGTACTCCCATCCTCCTCAGGGCCCAGCCCCCCTGGTACCCCCACCCAGGCACTGTCCTGCTCTCCGTGGTCAGGAGAGGGCAGTGAAGGCTGCCAGATGCACACAGTCCCCGGAGCATGGACTCCATGTTGGAACTTAAAGAAGGACAGCAGTGGAGCCCAGCTAGAAGGGCTTAACAACTTCTGTGCACCTTCCACTGGGTGCTGCCTGCTCCACTCTGACCCCAGCACATCCGACTCTTGCACACCTCTTCCCTCAGGATTCCATTTCCAGCAGGGACGGTGACCATGTCAACCAAGGTTAGCAGAATGCAATTACCCCCAAAACGAAGCCACAATAGTCAGGACCCAAAAGTTATCAGGTAGGTGTATGGAGTCAGCAAGGAAGGCTTCACAGGAAAGGTGATGCCTCAGCAGGGCTGTGAAGGATGAATAGGAGCCCACCCGTTCAATGACAGTCATAACTGCTAGGATTTTTTGATGGTTTGTTCTGTGTCAGGTATGGAGCTGGTGAGTTGCATTGTCTCAGGCAAGCCTGGAAGATCACTCGTTATCAGCGCCTCTGATTGCTACCAGATGGAGAGACAGGCTTGCCTTGCAAGCTTGGGCTCCAGGTCACACAGTAGAGGAGGATGGAGACTTTGAACCCCGGCTCATTGATGCCAAGCCCTGGCCATAGCCATTTGAATGGGGCGTCCTGGAGTAACAGGGTTCTGGAAGGGTAGCCTTTGCACAAAGCGGGTCAAGGCAGCTGGAAACACCGGTAGCAGGAGTGACTGGTGGGTGTCATAAGGCTCAGAGGGTCTTAGCTTCCTGGCTGTACTGAACAGAGCACCTTTCTATCCCCCAGTGAATACCCCAGGATGGGGCCCAGAGAACATGCTGCGGCCAGGGAATCATCCTAAACCCACCTAGAGCCAAAATGAGATGGGAAAGAGTATTCAGACAGTGGCCTCTCTTGGGTCCACTGACACCTCTGTTTCCTCCTAGGCAAAGCAAGGGACACAGGCAAACCAGCCAGGGCAGGGCCCTGGATGTCACCAGCAGGAGGAGACAGCTACCCTGGCTGCAGAGGAGCAGCCCATTCCTTCCAAGGCTTCCCCAGCCTCTGCAGCCCAGAGCCTTCCCCTCGCTCCTCCCAGGCAGCCTCCCCAAAAGAGGGCAATGACCCAAGGAGGATTGTGCAGACTCGCTCATGGGGAAAATTGGTTCTTGGCCTGAGGAGCTGCAGGGGGAGGGGATCGATGACAGGGTCGGGGACACCCTCCTACCCCAGTAATTACATCTTGGGTGGCACGCCCACTCCACTGCCCGGCACCTGCTCTGTCCCTTCCAGAGGGCTAACCTGGGCTGGAATCACTAAAAATGAGCTTGGCACCCAGCCCTGGGGCTTCTGGGGAGCTGCTCGCGGGGCTGGGCAGGCTACAGAGGATGTGCTGCTTCTACAAGGCTTGGGCTGCGACAAGGGTGGATTAAGGGAGATTTGGAGCAGGGCGATCACCCAGAGAACCCACATGTCCAAGGGTTGCCGGCAAAGCTCCTCCTGGGCACCACTTCCTTAAGTAGCGGCCTCTCCGGATGCCACTTGCCTGCTCCAGGAGGGGAATTTCCCTCGCTTCTGTCCCCTCCCTCATAGACAACACCGAAGGCTGAAGTGGTTTCAGTAACAGAGTTTTATTGCAGCTAAAAATAATGGAGCAACCTGAATCTCATTTCCAGTATTCTATAAAAATCGGGTGGGGAGCAGCAAAAATTCAAGGTAGCTGGAAAACACGAGGATAGAATTTTAAAACTATATAAAAGAAAGCAAATAAATGGTTCATACAGGATGCAGAATGATGGCTACCTTGAGTAGGGGGTGATACAGGCAGGAAAAAGCCCTACACTTAAGAAGCCTCATTTCAAGCTCTTTGCTTTTATTTGTTATATTGTTAATGTAAAAATGAATGAATGAAAAATAGGACCAAACATGGGCCAATCAGGCGAGTGTAATGAAGGTCATAATTATCCAAATTCTGTGCATCTGAGCTTCAAAAAATTGGGGAAAGTATGAAGAGGAAACATAAATTCCAAAATCAGACTGTACCGTGCCTGTCCTGCAGCCTCCTGGGCACCCTGAGCCCTCCTGGCTTTCCAAGCCATCTGGAAGCCCGGGTTATGCAGGGAACTTTCTGAAAGGGTGAGTCCTAGCCTGCTACTTTGCTGTCCTGGGTATTATAAAGGAAAAGAAACTTTAAATTAAAAATTATCCTAAGATGTTGTAGGCCAGGTGGTGTCTGCTCCCGTGGGCTCCAGGGGCACAGCTCCCT
This sequence comes from Chinchilla lanigera, assembly GCF_000276665.1. NCBI lineage: Eukaryota > Metazoa > Chordata > Mammalia > Rodentia > Chinchillidae > Chinchilla > Chinchilla lanigera. The sequence continues at coordinate 9,161,158 of NW_004955481.1, forward strand.
CCTGGAGAGGCAGCCGTGCCAAGGCCTTAGAAGATGCTCAGAGACAGAGCAAGGAGCACAGGCCAGAAGCCTGCTTGCTTCGTCCTTTCCGCTTTTCTGTGGGTGAGGCTCTGGATCACTGCTGTCCTCTCCAGGACCAGACAGATTGGCCTCAGCTCCCAGACTTTGCCTCTATCCCTACTCTTCTGCTCCCCACCCTCTCTGTCCTCCACATGTCCCTAAGGAAGGGTTCCTGTTTCCCTGCCTTGGGGTGTTCAGCTTTTCCCAGGCACTGTGGAAGGGCTTTTCCATCCACCAAAGTAGCTATTGCTGTCAGACAGTGGCCCCAGCCCCTTGCCTTGAAGCCCTTGGGGAACACAAAATGGGGCTTCCTCCCTCCCCAGCCTTTGTTCAAGTCAAACCATCTCCATCTCTCACTTCACGGCTCTCAAACCTAAGTGACCCACCACAGAGGGTGCCATTGAGTCTTCCCTGATAGCAGACGGGCCGCCTGGTGAGTCTGTGTGTGGAAGGCTGAGGAGACAACTGACATGCAGAAAGCCCCCCACAGAGGCCAGGCCAGGACCCTAAAAGTGGGAGGGAAGAGGACACAGGTCACAGGCCCAGAGAGCAAGCTGGCTAAGGTCCAGGTGACTGCTTGGGCAGTACTCCTCTCCCAGTCAGCACACTTGGGCGCAGACCTGGAGGCTGCAGCCCTACACGGGACACTGTCTCCACCAGCAGTGCTTGTCGTTACTGGCTCTAGTTTCCTCCTGGGGCCAGGAATTGGAGGTCTTTGCTGTCTAGGTGTGGCTCTAGGACACAGGTCACAGGCCCAGGTTCCCTGTCACCTGTGGGAGACTAAGATGAGCTAGAGCCCAGGTTTTCTGATGCCCAGGCTGGCATGCTCTCAGGCCATCACCCCAGTCACCGTGCTTCTCCCATGAAAAAGATTCCAGGCCCACTCCACCCCGCCACTGTGGGAAGGCCGTCCCCAGGCCTTGGTTCTTTGTACTGTCCAGCGGAGGCGGGTGGAAGAGCTCAGCCCAGGCCATGTGCCCCCTCCCAGACAGTAAGAGTCTACAAACATTCACTGACCCTTTCCTGTGTGCCCAGCACCGTACTTGGTACGAAGCAGAGCGACCTCCATCGATCACTGTGTTCTCTGAATGTTTGGAGGTCACACTAACCCAGTAATTTGATATCCCAAATCTCCTGGAGGGAAGCGGCAGGAAGATCCAGGCGCAATCCCCTCAGGCCAACCAAATCAGAACCTGGACTTTTTTTTAAAGCTTCCAGACAATTCTAATATGCAGTTGGGATGAGACAAGAAAATAAGCAATTATGGTGCAATCTTATCCTTGATCGAGAAAGTACAGGGAGAACCTTGGAAAGCTGCCTAAGTCCGGTGGTGGTGGTGGTGGTGCTAGGAGGAGGTTCAGGGAGCTCTTCCTGGAAGAAATGACAGGTGACCCTGTGGGCTCAATGGCAAGGTGGAGGAGATTAAGGCCACACTTGGGACTGAGCTGGGGGTGGGGAGGGCAGCATGAGATGAGCTGGGAGAGGCAGCCAGGCCGCCAATGGCTGAGGGCACTTTGCTCTCTGAGGGAGTTTGCCCAGACCCCAAAGGGAATGGGGCACAGGGACAAGTGTGAAGCCTGGGCGTGACACGATCAGATGTCCACTGACTACCTGGAAAATTTGTATTGCTCATCTAGACAGCAAAAGGCTCCCAGCCCACTGGGTTCATGACCTTTCTGCCAGTCCCCAGGGGAACTGGGAACTGGGCAGGAGGATCCTGGGAGTAGGGCATGATGCTCTCACCCCAAGGCCACTGGGTGCTTCTGGTTTAATCTGAGCTCTGTGGGGGCTCCTTGGGCCAGCCATTCCAGTCCCGGCTACTAATCGGAGCGAGGCGGGAGGGGTTGATAGCAGCTGCATTGATCTTGCCTCTCTTTGGCTCCTTAAAGAGCTTATTGACTGGAGAGCCTGAGGGGGCTGGGACGGGACGTGCACCACAGAAACCTGAGTCTCATCCAATGCTGGGAGGGAGGAAGCAGGCAAGGAAGGAACAGGAAGAAAGGGCCCTTGCAGGCCCACCTCCCACACCCACTGCAAGCTGGCGGTGGTGGCTGCCAGCTCCAGTCTCACCTCTCACCGCTCGCTCCCCTTTTCCACATCCTAGCCACAGAGAGAGGCCCTTTCTCCGCACTCCTCTACCTCTCGATATGTTGTCCTCTCAGAGAAGGACTTAAGCCTTACCCTGATTTACCCAGTCTGACTTCTCCTTTCGGGCCTAGCACAGGTTTCTCTCCACTTGGAAGCCTTCTCTGGGGCCTGTGCTCACCCCAAGGCCCGAATTTACTCTGCTCCTTCACGGAGGGGACGCCGGAGAAGTATCCAGGTGTGTAAAACTTGTCACCCCTTTTGAAACCATCTATAGCATCTCCCTCCCCAGAATGTAAGCTCCTCCAAGAAACTCTCCTTTGATTTTGTGTCCCCAAGTCAGTGCCTGGGGGAGAACAGATGCTCAGTAATGCTGTCTAAACTGAGTGAGTGAACAGTGAGTGCTTTAAAAAGTCCTAAACACTTCCTTCTTTAACCCTGATCCAGCCCAGCCTCCTGGGGATATAGAATGGTAAGGACATTGCCTCATCTTCCACGGACAGGCCCAGTGCAAATCTGGAACTGAGAATATTAGACTTGGAAGGAAACGTGGGCCTTATGGTCACTAAATTCAGTCACTAGTTTTATAGTTGTATCACAGGTCCTCCAGAAGGACCGACTCATCCAAGTCTCATAAAAGCAGATGGTAGGCTATATTAGTGCTTACAAGAGTTTGCAGGGCTGGGGCAAGGCTCCTCAAAAGACCACATGCTCGGAATCAGATTTAATGCAGGACACAGAAATTTACAAGATTGGCCTACAGTAGCCACTCACAGAGTCAAGTGTAAAAGCATTCAAAAGACCGGTCCAAGCGCTAGAGATCCGAAGGATCCAGCCAAAGTCCTGGAGTCCATGGCAATGTCCCCTATGAGTCCAAATCAGGAGGCTGAAGGATCTGTGATGAAAGACCATGGAGAGGTCTGCACCAGGAGGTCCACGGGTCAGCTCTAGAAGCTAATGAGTCTACACCGCATGCCTAAAGCCCGGTGCTGGAAGGTAAAGAATCTGCACCAAAAGCCAGGAGATGACACCCAAGGAGAAGGCAAAGGCGAAGACCAGAGCTCCTCCAAGGGGAATAGCCAAAGCTCCTCTAAGGAAAATCAGCTGAAATTCCTCCCTCCAGTTCTCCTTTTTATATCTTCAGGCAGCAATCCACCTTAAAGTGGGTCTTCCACACCCAGAGCCATGCTGACTCAGTTCAGCTGGGCGTTCCCACTCAAACTGACAATTAATCAATTAACCACCACGTAGGCAGAGGACCCTCCATATGATACTGTGTATGGTCTTGGTGGGGGTGGGTTGTACAAAGCCCACTGAACCCTTTCAGCCTCTCAGGGCCTCCTACCCATCTCTCCCGTGACTGCCTATCTCTTCAGGCTGTTGCGTCAGGGGGTGGGGTGGGGTCATGTCCAAGAGGCTAGAGATCCACTTAAGAAACCTTCCAAGCCCCTCCCTGGTTTGTCTACCCACCCCAGCAAAGAATGCAATGGGTGAGGTGAGGCTCACTCAAAATGGAAGGTCCCCCCAGCGCAGAATGAAGACCTCAGAAATCAAAAGTACTGCAGTGTGAAGTAGAGGCTTCACTTATAATATTGGGGCGGGGGCGCTGCCCAGCATCAAACTATATGGCAGGGAGAAGCTTAAGCTTGGGCTTCTCGGCTTAGTGTCTTTGCCTTGTCCATACTTTTAAGGACCCTCTGATACCTAAAATAACCGTTTCACTGACTGGTATAATTTAGGCCAGTCAGGTCTTAGCCTTTGTTTCTTGGGTAAGCGAGGTTCAAAGAAGCTAGGGGCACATAGAAAATGCATGTAGAAGTCCCACAAAGGGCAATTTCCCTAAGTACATCAGGCAGTGTATGTGGTCACCCTTATCACTGTCACCACCATGTTAGCGACCCAGGTCATGTCCTGTGCTTTTGTCTACAAACCTCAGTTTCCCAGTCATTAAAATGGAGGGGAAAATTCTCTGCCTGGGTTAGGAGAGACTTCTGGAGCAACGTCTGCCCCTCTTTGAAGACCATCTTCCAAAACTTGTGACACCTGACCTCAAGGAGAGAAGGCAAAGAGACAGTGAGCTCTGGAAGGTGAGGCTAGAGGGTATAGCCTGTTTGTGTTGTTTTCTCACTTTTTGTTAAAACTCAGCGTGCCTGCAGAAAAATGTACTGAGAAGTGCACAGCCCAATAAAAAGCTTAAAAACCAAACCATCTGTGTAACCAATATCTAGATCAAGGAACCAAACCTTCCCAGATCCTCCGAAGCTTCCCTTGGGCTCCTTTCCAGTCACTGTCACCCAAATTCACTATGCAGACTTCAAACCCCATAGACTAACTTTGCCTCTTTTTGCACTTAATATAAGTGGAAGTTTACAATAGTACTTCTTTTGTGTCTGCCTTCTTTTGTGTGTTGTGCTTCTGTGATTCACTTATAATGTTGAGTGTCACTGCAGAGGGGCCCTTCTCCTTGTTATGTAGCATTCCATTGTGTGAATACACCGTAATTTATTTATCCATTCGAGTATTGATGGGCATCTGGGTAGCTTCCAGTTTGGAGCTATTACAGATACTGTTAAAATAGCCTGTTTTTAAGATTTTAAACAACCACTTTAGAAGACATATGCTTCAAAGTGGCCAGGAAGAAAATAATTATGCATTTAATCCCTCATTTAATAAACATCTATTAAGCACCCAGTGTGTCCTGGAATGATCTTCTTCCTTTCTTTCCTAAATTTGGCCTTTATAGTCTAGGTGACATCTCGTTTCTTTTAGAAAGTATTTTATCATTGCTTCCAGTCCCCAAGGATGTCTCTTCTCCTCTGAGGACCCAGGCCATGTCTTGCCAAGGACAGGAGACAGATACAGAGCCCACACTGCTGGCTTTGCCCTGCTCCTTCTCTGTGCTTATTTTCAGGTAGGTGCTCCTGGAGAGTGGGTTATGGGTCTTGTGTTTCTCCCCCTTCCACAATGGCATGCACAGTATTAGGCACATTGTAAAGCTCAGCAAATAGACCCTGGGTTTAACTACGTCCCAGCTGTGGAAGGGCAGTACAAGTGCAGGTTTAGATCTAGAATGGTTTAGATCTAGAATGTCCCCCTCAAACCCCCTATGTTTAAAGGTAGGGCTGTAGAAGGTGACTGGATCATGGGAGTAATATACTCATCAGTGGAATAATCCACTCATGTGTTCCTAGCTGAATGTGCCTTTAGGAGTTAAGGCCTGGTCAGAAGAGACAGGTCACTGGCGGTGAGACCTGGGAGAATGTGTCTCCCACCCTGACTTCTCTCTCTGCTTCCTGGCCCACACAACAGGCCTTTCCCTTGTGCCCTGTTTGCATTTAAACCTGATAACCTTGGACTGAAACTTCTGAAACTGAGCCCAAATAAACCTCTCCTCCTTTAAACTATGAGTGTCAGTATTATGTCTCAAGGATGAGAAAGTGTCCAAGACAGCAGGAAGATTCTCTCTACCCATACTCCAAAGATACTGTCTATGCAAAACATGGAAAAGACTTAAGCCAAACATGGGCAAAGCTCATGGACAACAATGGATGGGGAAATGAATTGCATTAGCTTTGAAAGCCAAAATAGCATGAGATGCTATGGTTATCTTCACCTCAGTCTCTGTTCGTGAATGCAAGTAATCATAAACAGTTTGGCAGGTACTGAAGCCTTCGAAAGTGTAAATTTCAGCTCCATGGGTTGATAATCCTATTAGCTCCTCTCAAGGAGCTACAGCAAAGTCTTACAATAAGGTCTAACAGTGAGACAAACTCCAGTGTCACCAGAATTTAAGACATGTTCGCATTCATTTTCATTTCCCTGTAAGCTCCCACTAATCTCCAAATTCCACCTAGTGCGATTGGAAAATATAATCTTTAAAGCCAGATAGACTTAAGTTGAAATTCCAGCTCCTACTTATAACTGTGGCTTTGGACAAATCGCTCAGTCTCTCTAAACCTGAATTTCTTTAATTAGTAAATAGTGATTATAATATTTCTTTATTTCAAATATATTTTCAGTTCTAAAATGTTCATTTAATTATCTTTTATGATTTCTTTCTTTCTTTTGCTGGAGTTCATTCTACTTTTACATTCATTGTGAATATACTTTTCTTTACATTCTTAAGCATAGATATAAGACCAGTTAATTCTAGTAACGGAGTTGCTTTAGAACAGTAACAATTGATTATTTCCTACGGGTCAAGTTTCCCCATTTCTCCCTATGTCTAGTAATTTTGAATTGCATTCTGGACATTGTGAATGATATGTCAGAGAGACTGTGGGTTCTGTATGCTACAATAAAGAATAATAGTGTTTGTTTCAATAGTTAGCTTGACTGACCTCTCCCTGCAAACTGTCACCCTTTCAGTGGATGGAACCTAATATTCAGTTCCTTTAGTCTCAGCTGGGCAACTTTGTTAGCTACTTACTTAGCGGAGTTTGCACACAGAATCTAAGGCTGTTCTTTCTCGTTTTTTCCTTTCAAGATTTCCCTTTGCACTTTCTAAGTGCCGTAACTTCCTTGAAATTCATTCTTGGGTTAATGAGAGCTATTTATCTGGGATCAGAAACAGAAAATCCTAGACTCCCTCTCCAAAGAGCTGTGTGGAAGGTTGTAACAGATAAATCTGTACAGAGCTAGTAGGAGATGCTCAATAAAGTTGCCTATCCATGCTCTCCTTCTAGGCCTCAGTTTCTCCGCCTGAAATCATCCTTCCATAAATGTGGAGAGATTTGTTGTTCTTGAAGTCCTTTGTATTACATCACATTATTCCACCCTTACAAAAATCCCTGAGGGATTTTCAAGGTAGATATCATTTCCCCTCTCTATACATGAGAAAACTAATGTTCCCAGAAGTGATAGGACTTGCCCAAGGCCACGTAGTTAATCGGCAGCAAAGTCAAGACCAGACCCTGTGCTTCCTAATGTCTCTCTTCTCTAACATGTGTTGACATCGAGCATGAGCAAAGCCAACATATTAGAAGCCCAGGCAGGCAGCAGGGAGGGCTTCCAGCTCATATTCTCTGTCCCTACCTGCAGAGGAGCATGCTTAGAACATGCTTTTCTGGGCCTGTCCCTGCTCTAGGTGTGAAAGTCCTGCAGCCTGCAGAGTCAAGTGCTGAGAGATCAGAACACATTGGTCAGTTTGTTTCAGGTGCACCTGAGGGCCCCTACACTTATGATGAGCCCAGGCAGGAGCAGTGTGTTGTCATTGACACTGACACTGACACTGCCTCCCAGGATTCAACTTATGTGCTTTGGGACATGACAACTGGTTTCCCAGCCTGGTAAATGGGAAAAAATACCTACTCAGCCAGCTGTGTAGGATAACGAGATGATGTGCAGGAGATATAAGTACTTTGTAAATCCACAGTGTAAATCCCACAGTGTGCGCCTGTGGGACAGAGCCACCATGACCTCAAGCCTTCAGCCTCTCAGAGCAACACAGGACTTCTCACTGATGGCACCACAGTGAGAGGCATCCTATACAAGGGCAAGTTCAACTGCAGTGCTTGGAGTCTGACCACATTGCCTTCCGATCTCTGCTGCTCCGCTTCCTAACGATGCACCTCAGGGTAAATTATTCCACTCCTCTGAACCTCAGTTTCCTTATCTGAAAAAATGAGAATAATAATTATAATGGTAGGAAGAGTAAATAAATCATAAGATTATTATGAGGATTAAATGTGATTATGTATGTTAAGTGCTTTGCACAGTGTCTGGCATATGGTAAGTATTCAATAAATAATAGCTAGTAATAAAGCTGGCAAATGGTACCTGTGGGTGCTCTTCTCAACAGAGGCTCTGAGCAGACTGTCTGTCACTATGGAAAGATGGATCTGTCATGCCCAATGTTACCTGAGACCACTTCTGCAACCTCTGACCCCAGAGAATTTGCTCCTGTCTCTGGACCTCCTCTCAAACACCCATGAGTTAGATTAGAGCAGACCCTTCAGGTTGCACACGTAACCACCAAGCTGATCTAGGCCCTTTTAGGCAAGGAGGAAGTTCAGAGAGGAAGGAGGGATTGGTCAGCTCGGCTCCAGGCAGATGCCTGCAGGAGCAGGAAGGCGGCCAGACTGTGCTGAGCCCAGGAAATGTGGGCTGCAGAAAAGCCCAAGGGGGGATAGATTTTCTACACAGAACAGGGAAAGGGCAGAGCTGAAGGAACACGGAGCCAACCCCAGCCAGGCTAAGGGACCAGAGGCTCCCAGAGTGGAAGCTGGGGTTTCAGCCACAAATCAAGCCTGCTCAGGCCTCCACCCACAGCCTTCTGCCCCCTCCTCTTCTGATGGGAACAGGATTCAGTTCCATCCTGAAGTGAGCTCATTCCTGGGCCTGGCCCAGCAAGGCCTTGCCTGGCACTTCCCGTTCCTCCCTCGCTCTCCACATGCTCCCGCTAGTGGTGGTCAGCGGGGAGCTGCAGCCTGGCTTTGCCCTTCCCCACTCTGCAACCCTGGATGCGTCACTCTAACCCTTCCCAGCCACTCACAGTGCTGCCACAGACAGAGGCCTGAGAGGGTTGTGTCACTCACTCATGCAGTTCTTCCTTTTGTCCAAGGACAGTGAATGGCACCTACTTTGGGCCAAGCCCTGGCTAGAGCAGAGCTTTTCAGTTAATGGGGGCCCTTGTTCAAAGGCAGACACTGACTTGATCGGTTTCAGTGAGGCTTGAAAATCTGCAATTTTAGCAGAGTCTCAGGGCTGTTGCAGCTGGTGGACTGTAGACCACACAGAGACGCTAGGACAACCATTCTGAGCCAGATGTGCTCTGGTCCTCTTGGAATTCGGAGTCTAGTGGGCAATGTGGAAGGAAGAAACTACACACTCAGCTGATGCTAGTGTCACACTCATAAGAACAGTGAACCTGGAGGTTATGGAAGGAAAAGAGAAGCAACTACACCCACCTTCCCAGAAAAGATGAGCTGTGGGGGAACTAGTTGGGTCAAGAGAGAGGATAGTGGGAGGGAAGATGGTGGGCCAAGACAGCATGTGGGAAACCCTCAGGCCAGTGTTGGACAGGCTGGAAGAGCTGTCCAACCAAACTGAGGAGCTATAGAGGAGCAGGGGGACAGGAGAGCGCAAAGGCTGGCAGAAGCTGGATCTTGACGGACTCAGCCACACTGCTGAGCTTGGTTGGGTCAGTGGCAGGGGGCCTTTGATGGACTGGAGCAAAGAAGTGATGTGTGGTCAGATCTGGGAGTCTGAAAAGTTCCCTCAAGCTGCTGTGAAGGGAGTGGCCCTCCATGCTTACCCCAGCTGGACTTCTGCAAGCAGGGACAAAGCATCCTACACATTCCCCCTTTTCTGCTTCTTGCTGTGCCCCAACATCATCGCCACAGCCACAACAGGTGCACCAGCCCAGGAGCTGTAAATTAGCAGCCAAGCACAGCCCGGGGGCCTCAAGTGCTGCCCTGACCCTATCCGAGATTGCGGGGTCCCAGAAGTCAGCCTAGGCCTTAGAAAGAAACAGAAGCAGGACAAGTCATTTCAGCAGCACACTCCTGACTCAGACCTTCAAAGCTCAAAAGTCAAAACCAAAAATATTCCTGAGCTGGAGCTTCAAAGGGCCCCATGAGCCTTCCACTCACTGAAGGAAGGCAACTGAGCTACACTGCAAGATGGAAGACGGAACAGAGTTGAAGGCAAGGGGCGAGGCTCCACCCATCCTAGTGAGACATCTAGAACCTGGACCATCAGGGAGACTTGAGACCATTCTGGAAGGCCAAGCTGCTGCATGGTCACCCCCGTTGTGTACCCCGAGGATCTGAGCTAGGAGGGGAGAAGCAGCTGCCCTTGAGATAGGATCCACTTCCAGAGTCCCACTTCTTGGGTTGCCCTTGCCATATGGGTTGGCAGTCAAGGGGGTTGTTGAGTCATGCATGTGATTTGTTATGTCTCCTGCATGACAAGTGGGTTAAGCTAAATGATGCCAATATGAATCTGGAGTTCTGTGGAAACTCTCAGACCCTGTGTGCTCCATCCCATGGGGAAAACACATCTTTTATCCTTCACCATAACTGACTTGTCTTGACCTGTGGCCAGTGTCTATGAGTCTTGGGCTCTACCTGTGGGTCTGTGGTCGCTTGTCTGGCACAGGAGGTGGTGCAGGCAGTAAGGAGAGTAGCAAGAATATTGCATGTGCAATTAGAGACTGCTTAATTCCTGGCTGTGCCATTTCCCTATCCCACCACGTGGAATGAGGTCTCACGTTCTCTGAGCCTCATTTTCTGCATCTCTGGCATGCAGATAAGACTTCTGTCTCCTTCAGCAGAGGATGTGGGCATGCAGCACACCAGCAGAAAACATGGGACACTAGTCAGACCTGCCAAAGAATCATCATTTTCCGGGTCCCCTGGTCTGGATGCCTGGCAGCCCCACTATGCGCATGTCAGTGCATCTGTGCCAAGGCTGCCCCATGCCAAGCCTTAAATTCCCAATTTGTTTCCAATACACTCTATTAAGTAGAGGGAGGAACACTGACTTCCAAGCCAAGAGCCCTCTCTTCAAATCCCAGCTGTCATACAGACTAGGTGACCTTTGACAACTCACCCTTCTTCCCCAAGCCTGTCCAGACTGGAAATACACACTTATGGGATGCTTGTGAGTATTAAATGAGGCATCATCTGCAAAGTACTTGGCACATGGTAGATATGCAGCGAACTTTTTTTCCTTCCCTAGGACAATGTACGAAATGCACATAATGCTGTGTTTTCTTCAGAAAGCATCACCCTGGCAGGAACTAAGCCCAACCCCGACTCAAGGATGTGCTGTCCCTCTCCAACCTTGCTCACCTTTGGGGAAGGGTCCTTCTGCCTCACATCTGCCCTTGTCCTCCTCCCGCCCACATCCCCCTGGTTATCTATTCAGTCACCAGGTGTTGAATGGCCCCCTGCAGAGTGAGCAAGGGAGAAGATGGGGGTGTGGGAGGGAAGACATGGAAGACATACTGAAAGCTGACCATCTATGCGGGCTGTGATTCAGACACACAGAAGCTCAAGCCATGCAATGAAAGCCATCTGAGGGCCTGGCATCCCTGTCAGGTACTGGGCCTGCCACAGAGGCAAGGGACTCTTTCTCTCTGAAGACCACAAGGGTTTGCCGAGGGTGTGAAACACACCTGCTACCATCAGTCCCAAGGCAAGAAGCGCCTCATGGTTGGTGTCAGTGAGGTTAGAGGAGACCCCATCCTGGCAGTGGGGGACATGACTTCAAGTAGGGCTGCTTTAGTTTGTTGGGAGCCCCTGGTTAGTTGTCCTTGCCTGTAGGTCTGAATGGCAAATAGGTATCGGGCTATTTCAGAGTTGTTTGGCTAAAAGCCACCAGATCTGGGTTCAAGTCCCACTTCTGGGACATTGCTGGGAGCCCTATGCGAACTGAGCACCCTCTCTGACCTCTTCTTTTCCTCCTAGGCCTAATGGGTGAGGAATGCCCTGTCTGTCCCCCAGGACCACCAGGAGTATCAAATGAAGGGACACTGGGACTCTCACTGAACCTGGGAACCTTTGTAACTGGAGTGGAGAAACTGATTGTATCACTCTCAGTGAGGCTACAGGGTACCCTCTTCCCCCAGGAAACCACAGAAAGGTAGACCCAGCTGCTGGGGAGCCCTTGAACATCAAAGAGCCACAGGGCCTGGTTCACAACCACAGTGCAGGACTGGAGCCAGGGTTTCCGGCAGGCCTGTGCCACAGACCTGAGCCCTGCTCTGGAGGGACCCGTTCTGTCAGGGGACACAAAGTGACCTTCAAAACTCTACCCAGAATGAACTAGCTCTGTTTTCATCCCCCGCCAGTCCCCAAACACTTCCCTTCGCACCTTAACCCCGCTGTCCTGAATGTGCCCCCGCTTCCAGTCCCTGGGGTTCCCAGGCAGGGTGATCCGACTCAACCCCTTGGGGACCCCATCAGGGGTGTTGGAGCTGACAGGTGAGCAGGCCTGGCCTGCAGCCCCTGCCTCCTCCACTCAGCATCCTCCCTAAGATGTCACGGGACACTCGGTGTTTCCTTCCTTGTTGCTGGATAATTAAGCGTCCTTGCCCTCAGTTCCCTTCCTAATTATTCATTGTGAGTCATTAGTGGGTAATTGGACAGAATTACAGAACCTTGACAGCTCCAAGAGGCCCTTCCCAGGGGCTTCGCAGCCTCCTATCCTGTTACTCCCAGCCAAGGTGTCTGCCAGATTTCCTCTTCTCATAGTCAGAGTTGACAGCTGGCTCTGTCCCTCACCTCTTCCAGAAGGATGGAGCAGGGATCATATGTTAGCCAGCCTGGCCCTTCATGCTTTGCCCTTTCCCTGGCAAATACTAAGTGCTCAATAAACATTTACTCAGTGAATGAATGAATGATGGCATTTCACAGATAAATGCATCCTATTTCACCCCACAGCTTTCATTTATGATGTTTTCTGGCATTTATGATGGAGGTGGTAGTCAAAATATTTCACAACTAATGCTCAAGACCCCTGAGGCAGGAGCTAAAGGCAGGAATCCTTGGAAGCAGGTACTGTTCCCAGAACTCCAGGAAGTTACACTTCAGCAGTAGAGGTGGAAGAGCCCCAGTCTTTCAACCCCATCCTGGTACATCAAGCTGAATAGAAGGTGTGAGTCGATCTGCTACTCTATCTCCAGGTCACTCTGGATCTAGCATCCACCTGCCCTGCCCTCTCCTCCCATTCTGCCATCCACTCTTCTGTAATGAGGTTGGGAGTGTCATTTCCTGAGGAACACATTGGGCAACAGCCCTGGGGCCGGTAGGAAGAGGATAGTTCTACCTATGCAAGCTGCAGACAGGACTTGGGCAGCTGCCCCAGGAGGAAGGGGCAGGGTGTTTCACCAGCAGTGACACCAGGCCTTTTATGTGGGTCCCAGATGGCTCAGCCACTGAACATCCTGGGCTCCACATCAGAATGCACAGGGGCGGCTGGTGGAATCAACATGATAACCCTCCAACCCTTTGCCCGGGGAGTCAGGACTCTGGAAGATAGTCCCACTCTGACCCCTGAGCTATTGTATGTCCTTGAACTAGGTGTTTGCTCTTTAGGCTTTGGTTTTACCAAGAGAAAGATGGTCTTTCTACTCCATCTCTGGAAAAAAATTTATCAAGATCAATACGCCTGAAGTCAGGAAGACTGATCTTCTGACTTGGTCACCCAGAGCAGGTACAAGTGCAGTGCCCTGTCAGAAGGGACAATCTGGCATTGACTGTTAGCCCAGACTGCTGCCAGTGTTAATCTAGCTTTTTGATGAGAGCAGGTCACACACAGGGAAAAATATCTTTCCAGACAATGTGCCATCGACATTAGTCTTGACACAGATGGTGCACTCTTCATCTTCCCCACTTTAAGGGTAGGGAAACAAAGGGGTCCTGTGAGATTTCAGGATTTCATGCTAATCCCTGGGCCCTGGTCCACCTGCTCCTCCTGTGATACAGAAGCCAGTACCAAAGAGAAAGGGCCTTACCTCTTCCCTGTCCTTTCTCCCTCCTGCACCACCCCCACATGTCTCAATGGTATCTCCCATGGGTGCCTCTGCTGGACCCTGGGAAATAGGGTACTTGTGATGCAGGCTTCCTGGCAACAGAGGTGATGTAAAAGTGGTCCTCCAACCTGGGGTTCCTTCTAGGGTCCATCCACCTGATTTAGGGGATGGACCACTTGGTGGAGCTTGGAACCAGGGGCCTAAGGTGTTAGGAGATGAGCAGAGGTGACAGCAAGGGTGAAATTTCAGAAACAAAAATGGACATGCATGCTGGACCTTCTGGGTTCTCCCTTACGTTCCTTGGGCCCTGAATGAGCACATGTAAAACCAAGTGACAAGTGCCTTGAGAGATCTGGACAAGCAGCAAGGAGCTGTTCCCACCATGGGCAGAATGGAACCTCCCTGAGAAGGCCAGCAGAGCCCAGCGGGGCTGCTGATGCAGGGAAGCTACACCTCTCCCTGACACTGGGCCACAAGGCAAGATCAGGGTTCAAAGGTATGAGTGAGGTGGACCAAACCCTTTAAAGGCCTTTGAGTCCCCTGGCATGGTGTAAGACTGCTCTGGAGCCTGAGGCTGAATGGAACCCCCAGGAAGATGTGCTAAGGAAAGAGGGGGTGTCACTTCAAGAACATAATTGTCAAGATACATTCTCATTTTTAAAAACCAACATGCTGAGTGAAGGAGTACATGCCTCTAGTCCTACCTACTAGGAAGGCTAAGGCAGAAGGATTCTGAGAGTCTGAAGCCAATCTGAGCAATTTAGCAAGAACCTGTGTCAAAAATTAACAATATAAAGGGCTGGAGGCCCTCAGTGGTAGAGGGCCTCCAAAACAATGCCACCAAAAAAATAAGAGGAAGATGAAAACGGAGTGGGGAAAGAAGAAGGAGGAAGAAGAAGAGGAGGAGGAAAGAGAGAGAATGACAGTGGAAGTGGAGAAAGAACAAAAGAAAGAAAGAAGAAAGATCATATCCTTACGACCTAGGGCCAGTCATAGGAGTGGTGACTTGAAGAAGGCCAAGAAGGCCCTCGTGTGTACTGTCACCTGCTGCTTTGTCATGCTGCCAGAATCTCATTCTACTCCTTGGAAGGGCTCTTCCTCTTTGAAGGTGTCCTTCCTCCGGAGAGCTGGTGCTTCAAGCCCTGATCATGATCAGAATAGCCCAGCTGCACCCCTGTGGACAAAGCCCCAGTGACACTGAGCTGGGGCTCTAGCCATGGCAGGAAGGGGACAAAGGGCTTGTCCTGAAGGGAATGGAGAGGACTGGGGCTACTGAAAGCTTCACTTTCTCCTCCCAGCAACTCTGCATGCTAGGAATTATTTTGTTTACTTTACAGTCAAGAACAATGAAGCGCAGAAAGGTGAACAGGTTTCCGAAGATCGCATTAATGAAGATCGCATTGTCTTTTTCATGTGAGCTATCACCTAAGAGATTTCTGGTTTTGATTCCTCACAAGACAATCAATGTACACAGACCCCCTGTAGAGGGTTTATTTTCCTTTAGATCTTTTCTACTCTTGCCCACATCTAATTGTACAAGAAGTTTTCAGCAATCTTTCCAAAGCATAAATTAATTACCATAGAAACATAACTTTTCTGCGCTCACTTAATTGGCTTATGTTATATTCAATTAAATTACCTATTTACAGTGACAAATGTATAAGACGTGAACAGGCTTGGGAGCATGCATGCTGTGAGCACACAACATGGGCAGAGGAGACAGGACCATCTGGTAGCCCAACAATCCAATGCTAAGGGGATAGTGGGGTGTTTGGCAGAGGGAGGACAAAGGTTAGTTGATCTGGTCCATCAGATAAGTAAGAAGGTGAGTAAAGAGAGTCTCTTGGTGGACAGATACGAATCCTGGCCTGTCTGACTCCAAAGTTCTGTTCTTTCCACCACACTACACAGCCCCATATTGCCAGCCTCACACTTTCGCCAGCCCTCTGTGGATCTGAACTCTTAGAAGTGGCTTTTAAATTCTAGACAAATGATTTTGCTTGGCCCTTGGCTTCCTCTGTCTTTGCCCTAACATCTTTCCAAATTCCTATCCAAAGAAAGAGATGACCCTCCGTGGGGAAAATGGGGACTAGAGAGAGCTTTGAACTGCTGGGAAGAGCTGCAGCTCCCTGACCAGTCCTTCCAAGCAGGGCTTCCCCTTCTGCCTACACAGGCTGAGAGCAAACGGCCGCATCCCCTGAGCCACTCCAGAGCTCACTCTCCTCATCTGCCAGTGGGAGAATCGAGCCTACCCTACAGTGGATCTATGAGGTCAGAAAGATGGCGCAGAGCTGGTGACAAAGGAAGCACTTCAAGATGATGGTTCTCTCCTCCTCTCCTGCCCCTCCGCCTTCTTCTGAGAAAAAGACATCTAGATTCTTAGGACAGGAGGGAACCGTGGAGAAGAGCATTTAGTACAATGTTTCCAAACAATGTTGGCTCCTTCTCTGAGTGGTTTGAGAAAAGGAGGTCATCAGGGAATGAGAAATACTTGATCAGACAAAGCCCACCCAGTGTCTGTGTGTGGAAGGGTTCAGAGCCATAGGTACATGGAAGGGAAGAGAGTGCTCTCCCAAACTTCTGTTCTCCAGCGCAGCTTGCTGGCATGGCTTTGGCAACCCTTTTCATAAAGCCCTGATTTGGCCTATTGCTGTCATCTTACTGAAGAGTGGGATGAGTCTCCGTAAGGGAAAGGAAAGGGTGCTCATTCTGCCCTGGTTCCCATCCTGCATCCTCTCCAACCTGAAGCCTCATCTGCCCCTGATTGTGCAAAGAGGCGGACCAGGAGGACCAGGCAGGGTGAGGTCTCCTCTCTGGCTGGACCTTAACAAAGAGCTAGAGCCAGGTCCCAGGGCCCCTTCACCTTGGAGAAACTGCCCACAGCCTTACTATGGTGGCAGAGGAAGCTTTAGCTCATTGGTTTCTATCAGCATTTTTGGCAACCAGGTGGCTGGCAGAGGGGAGGATGAAAAGAAGGATCAGGAAGAGAGGGAGAAAGAGAAGAAGGAGGAGGAGGAAGAGAAGCAAGGGGAGAAGAAGGAGGGATGAGCTCCAGCTCCTGAAGGCTTCCTGACAAAGCAGCTTCAGCTCCTGTCTGTCTGACTCCCTGATCTGTGCTGCCCATGGTGGAGACAAGCAGTGACCTCCAGTTGCCCCTGGGCAGGGATGCCAACTCAACAAAGCCGGCATCAGCTCATCCAGTTGCTCATTCACCTCTGCATTCAGGACCGCTCCCATCTCAGTCCCTCCCTCTCCATCCTGGTCTCAAGCCTGGGTGTGTCAAGTGGTCCGTTGAGCCCCCCTGATGCCAGGACCCTCAGCCCACCTGTTCAGGGCCTCTTCCCCTGGGACCACATCCAGCCCACATCAGTGCTCCCTGACAGACCACCGAGCCATCACAGGTCACAGGCTGTCATGCCCAGGGGCCTCAACCACTCACCTTACGCTACCTCCTCACCTCTCTCAGGCTAAACTCGCCCTTTGCAAAGGATCTGAGTGTTGCTGACACTGTAGGGCCAACAGCTGCTATAGCAAAAGGAGAGGAGATGCCCAGTCTGCTGATATTCCAGCCCTCTCTGACCCAGGCACCTAGAATCCAAGGAAGCTCGAGTAGCTCCTCCCCTTCTTCCTGTTCAAGAAAGCTGCCCTGCCCCACCCCAGCTCAGGGCTGTCTTCTGTGCTCTCAGAGCCCCCACCTCTATCATCAAATCACTTGCTACATCATTAGAATTATGGATCCTTGCCTGTCTCCTCCACTTGCCTGGGATCTCCAGGGCGGGGACTAAGCCTCCTTCATCCTTATGTCCCCAGGGCAGAGCTGGTGAACAGGCAGCTGGGATCCCAGGTGCTGTTGTTGTTTGAACGTCTTGCTCAAAGGAGGGAGTGTATCTTTTTCAAATAACCTTACGGACAGCCAGGGAGGGTAAAAAATAAATCTCCCCAAAGGCCACAGAGGATGAGAGATGTGTGATCAGAAGGGCCTGGCAGGCCAAGAGGGGACAGCACTGGCTAGACGAGCCAGTCCAAGACTCTGAAACTCGATGTTCCGATTCACTTTGGCAACCCCGGGCTGCTTGTCGTGCCAGGGAAGTTATTGACATTGAAATTGAAATTGAAATTGAGTTAGGAGAGGGGAGGGAAGCCTGCGGGAGCCATGCAAATCAGGGAGAGAGAGAATGGAGACATTCCTATTCTGGGAAGCCCTTTATTACCCCGTGTTCTTTGCTTCTCATTATTCATAACCTGTTGCGGTAAATTGGCCTTCGTCTTTCCCCAGCACAAAGGCCACAGGATGGGGCCATGAGATCTCTGATTCCAACCTCCCTCCCTAAATATGGCTCTGTTCTGGGGCATCTACTCTGTGCCAGGCAGTGTGCAAAGAGCTTTATATGGATTCTCCACAGAGGACATCACGTAAATGTTGGCTCCACTTGACCTCGCCTGTCGGACTCCTCACGGCAGCCCTGACAGGTGGGTGGCCAGCCCGTAATTGAACAACTTCAGTGACAGGGAGATCACTACTCTACTAACAGTCCATTTTGCTTGTTGGACAGCTCCATTGTTACAAAGGTTCTTCCTGAATCAAAATGTGCCTCTCCATCGGTTGCCATGGGTACTGTCCCTCCTCCTCTCTTCCCCCTAAAGCCTCTGTAGGGACACTTTTGTCTGTGGTCAGGAATGCAGACAGGGAACACTTCATTGTGGCAGAGATGGTCCCCAAGCACTCACCTGAGGTCGGGTAGATCTGGAGCAACCCTATCTCAAGGGGGACAACCCAGCTGTCAACCCTCTGCGTGCACACGTGCTCCATCCCTGTATATGTGCTCCTGTCTGTCACTCTCTCAGTCTCATTTGTCACCACCCTTTCACTCACACATCATAAAATGGAGCCTGGGTGCAAAAGAATCAGCTGTAGTCAGTGATGGGAAGGCAGATCACAGCAGACTGACAGATGGACACTACATCAGGCTGGCTTCAGCAAAACTGCAGGCAGCAGGAATGGATCAAGCCTTACAGTGCGTCCCCTTGGGATAGATGGGCAGACAGTTGGGACAGACCACAGAGCCAGGCAATGAGCAAGAAAAAAGTCAGGCAGACAGACAGACAGGTGACAGATAGGTATTGCTGCCAGAGAAAGGGCCCCTCATCTTGTGCCTCTAAAGACCCAGGCTGCCTGCTGGCCTCTGAGCCTTGCATGGGAGGCAAGCTCCTGAGGGGGCTTTGAGCCCTGGTCACACCCACACTAGCTTTCCCACCCCACTGAGCAGCCTGCCTGTCTCCCACACCCTGCATTCCCCTCAAGTGGCCCCTATATCCCCAGCCTTATAAGCCACCACAGAGCCAGGGAAGGGTCTAGAAAGGGGGTCTGTATCTCCTCCTGGAAACTAACAGAGATTGGCCACCAGGGGCATATTTTTTAAGAGAAGGGGGGGAGGAAAGAGAGGGAGAGGGAGAGAGAGAGAGAGAGAGAGAGAGAGAGAGAGAGAGAGAGAGAGAAAGTAAGTTTGCATTATTTCCCCATTTGAGGGAATGGAATGTCAGAAATGTCCCAAAGCCCTTCAGCTAATAAGAGGCAGAGGTGACATTTGAACCCTGACCCAAGTGACTTCAAGGTTCACATTCTTACCTCCACTTCCAGTACCATCTCCAGAGGACGTACAGACCTCATACCTCCTCTGGCTCTGTGAACTCAGAATCCCTCTGCTTTTTCAGGAGGATGAGGTAGCTGTAAGACGACTGAATGATTTATGTCCTGAAGGAAGTTCCCACTGGAGGAGGCTGTGAATTGGCCCAGAAATAGCAGATGATGTCAGCCAGGGCATCCCCCTCCCCAGGCCCTTGGCATCATCCTCATGAGACTGTCACCAGAATTGAGGCACTAACAATTACAGAGATTAGATTTGCCCTTCGCTGGCCAGGCCTGCTCACACGTCATCCCTGGTATGCAGGGAACACCTGTCTGCCTGACCAGCAGCCTCGTCATCGCATACACCTCCTCCCCTTCTGAAGCTTGGGCTGCAGGAGGCAATATGGTATTCCAGACACACTGGGCACATCACCTGGCACCACGTGCTTCTATCTGGAGCCACTGGCCAACGCTGGGCCCTCACACGTCACTTCCAAGTCTGCTGTTCACCTCCCCAGTGCCTCACAGCCTGATTCATTTCTGTCACATATGGCCTCACCTCTGGCTCAGACCCAGTGCTGGGCACTCAAGCCCGTACCTCCTGCCTGACCTTGACTTAGATTCTTCGTCTGGCTGGGCTTCCTCTCACTGTGTTGAGATAAAACAGCCATGCGCTTGAGCGAGCTCCTGCTGGCTCACAAGAGCCCCTCTGCACATCTTTTAGCTCTATGTTCAGGAGTGTTTACACCAGAGAAATTGGTAAACACCATGAGCCAGGACTTTGGGCTTGCAGAGAGCAGTTGTTAGGCACCTCATCTCCAGATAGGGAGCTTGCCCACCTGACTCTGGCCATACGACTCTATACTGCAGCAGGAAGGAGGATGACCTCCCTATTTTCCCAAGTCCACCATCAGAGTCCAGACCAGAAAGCCTGGCCCTATGCTACATGGGGAGGAATTGACACTAGAGAAGATCTGCCCCAAGGTCATTTAGTGAGTAAAGACCAGGCCTGGGATTGGGCTCTGAGGCCTGGGACTGTCACTCTAATGACAAAGTGTCCTTGGCCCTTCTAGGCTACCCTCAGAGCAGGTGGGGCATGTGCTGTGGTTCAGGTCTCAGAAACGGCTCAGTGTGGCTTAGACTCAGGGGACAGCACTTGGGTGATCTGGGCTGGTACACACAAGGCAAGCCTTGGCAGGCTGGGAAGGGGTCGTCTCTGGTGCAGCAGCCGGGAACAGGGGCTCCAGCCTGCATCCTCACACTGCTCTGCTGAGGACACTAGCAAGGACCACACCGCCCCTCCCAGCCCAAGCAGTGTGTGATTCAGAGCGCAAGGACAGGAGAGGGAGATGGCTATGGGCTCTAATGAGATGCACGCAGCCACCCCACAGTGTCCAATGTGCAGCATCCAGCTCATTACAAGGGGTGCTGGCGGGAGAGCTACGGAGGGAATTAAGGCAGATAGGAGTCCAGACTTCAGGGCTGTGGCAACGTCTGCCCATGTGACTTCTCTCTGTGCTGTAGGAGAGGGATCACACACACACACACACACACACACACACACACACACACACACTCACATGTGCAGAACTAGAGCTGCAGAACTCCTAACCAGGCATGCACACCCTTCGCAGCACGTCAAACACCACACACCCTGAGGCATAGGCTCAGATACCACACCAACATGTCAAAATGTTCCCCCAAATGTGTGCACTGGGAGAAAGAACGGCTTCCTTGGGGGTGTGCACATGAAGGCACACTTGAAGAACCTTCTTCTCTTCATCATCCCTGGAGCAACCAAATGGAAGATGTTACTTCTGGGTTTTGGTCACAAGCCTCTGCTCGGCATCCCAGCTTCCCATCTCTTCCCCTGCTGTCCAGCCTTCACATTCAGGCACCTGGAACTTGTTTCTAAGCTTGCTCCTCTCCCACATAGAACTCTCACTTTCCTACGGAGAAAGATGCCCTTCAGTAGCACCAGCCTCCAGCACGAAGTGCCCTCCTGGTGTACAAAGCCCTGTGACTTCCCCAACCCTCACCGCTCATCACGCCTGCAGTGCACTTCCTCCCCTTCCTCCAGCCCCAAAAGGCAAGCCTCTGCGACGTCATAAAGCTGGCCCTTCAAGGATGCCTCAGATCAGCCTAGACATAGGTAGTCTCTCATGGCTTCGAGCAAGCTAGTCATCTGCTCCGCCATTTTTGAAGGACCTTGGCTGTGCCTAACTTGTCTGAGAAATATAGGTGACTGTGCCTCCCTCTGTCCTGTGTATGACAGGCCTCCCGTGGCTCATGTCCTGTCTGTCTTGTACACAGGCACACAGTAGGACCATAAGAAAGGTTGGTAGCTGGGTTGGACTATTGTGTTTTCTCACTTCCTCACTTGCCTTCCCTCTTGTTTCCTGGTTATGATGGGTTTGGATCCCACTACTAGAGAAGTTCCCCTGGGAGCCACTCCTCCAGCCCGCCCTGTGCTGGGAAGACTTGGGAGAGTCTGTCCGTCCCCTCAGCCCTGTTGTCTGGGAGTAATCCTCAAGGGAGAGCACTTGGGTGAGCTCTGGCACAGCACAAGGCAAGACACAGCATGGTGGGAGGAGACCTCTTCTGAGCTGCAGCCAGGAACAGGGGCACCAACCTGAATCCTCACACCCTTCTGCTGAAGGACCACTAGCAAGGACGGCATTGTCCCCCAGGGTCATTGAGTCCAGCCCTTCTGTGTTCAAGCACATGCAGGTCACTAGTAAATCTCAGAGATAAACACAGGCTCCCACCCAGCCTGAGGCCTGGGGATCTTTGCTGTTGGAATGCTCTTCCTCAGCCTGTTTCCCAAAGAGTGTGATGGGGGCTTTAGCTGATCTCTTTCCTCACCCAGTCTCAGAGTCCTGTGCCTACTTCCAGAATGTCTTCAGGGAAAAGGAGCTCTCTCCCTGCAAGTCTGGATGTCCCCAGTGCATAAAAGCGCTCTCTGTCTCATTAGGATCCAATGGGCTGATTCAACACAAACTTCTGAGGCCACAGTAGTCTGCAGCATTCTCAGGAACAGGCCTCTGAATTTTGCATAAGAGATCTAGCCCTGCTTGTTCACTCAACCATCCACTACGTGGCTTGGACTCTATTCACTGCCCCTTCTCTGAGCATATGTCCACTTGTCACATATTCCATTTTTTTTTTTCTTGGTCTTTTTTTGGGACAAGGTCTCGCTGTGCAGTTCAGGCTGGTCTTGAGCTCACTTTGTAGCTCAGGTTGGTCTCAAACTTGCAATGATCATCCTGCCTCAGCCTCTCGAGTGTGGGGATTACAGGCGGGCACTACAGGCTTGTCACATATTCCTGAAGCACAACAATTAGAGGCAGCTGGGCTACTCTCCCACTGTCTCACTTAGCCCTTGATGGAGTTCTTCCGGGAGCCCCCAGCCCGCCTTGCCTGGGCTAACTCTTGCCCACATCTCTCTTCTTTCTCCATTTATAAGTCATCCCTGTGAGCTCTGGGGTCTCTCTTACCCTCAGGGAAAGCGCCCCAGGTTTGGGCTAAGACCTGAGTCTCCCTCTGACCTCTGCTGCCTACTCTGTGCCACTGAGGCACGGTGCTTTTCCCCCTGAGCAATCTTCCTTTCTGAGTTGAAAGCAATAAGCTCTTTCATCCTGAGGGCTGTGGGATTGATTAAAGCCCCCAAGACAGGGCCTCGCCCCAATGTTTACCAAGCCTCACCCCACCCAGTGCCCCTCCCAGGACTGCTGGCCCTCTGTTGAGGATCCCAGGGACGCCTGCTTCCCCCAAACCCCAAACAAGATGAATTTATCCAGCATCTGTGCAGCCCTCTATCAAGGGCTCTGCTAAAAGCAAAATTCATAATGTCTAATGTCTTTCTTTCATCTGCTAATTTAATAATTCAGCTAAAAAAATGAGCTCGTTTGGCCCACAATTTGCTTCCCAGAGGCATAACACCTCCTATTGCTCATGACTTCATTAGCTCTGAGACACTCGCATTCTCTGCCCGCCTCTTGTTTTTAACAAAGCAAAGCTGGGTGTGATGGATGAGAATGGTCCTGGCTCTTCTTCCCTTCCCCTGCTCCTCTCGCCTCTCTTCCTGGATGATCAGGGCTGGCAGACTGGCCCCTTCCACCTGCTCTTCCTTGCTCTCCACAGCAGCTGAGAAAATGGACTTATGCCCTTTGGGCCACAGCCTCCGCATGCAGGAGGATGAGTGTGTTTGAGTCACACACTCAGGTGGCTGTGTGAGGATGTCTTTCCCCCCACAGAGAGCAATGTGTTGTGCAGAAGCAAGTTCCCTGGGACTAGACATGCACAGACAATGGCTTAGTCCATTCCTGCTACTGTGACAGGATACCTGAGCCAAGGCAATTGATAAAGAACAGAAATATGTTTCTCTCAGTTCAGGAGCCTGGAGAGTCCAAGATCAAGGTGCTGCCAGGTTCTATGTCTGATGAGGACCAGTTCTCTCTCCTTCCAAAATGCAGTCTTTTATATCAGTCCTCCATGTCTTCACACAGTAGAAGGGATGAAAGAGCAGAACAAGGTCTTGCTGGCACCTCCAGCCCTTTTATAAGGTCACTAATCCTTTTCATGACAGCTCTACCCGCTGTGACTTAATCACCTCCTAAAGGCCCCACCTCTATCACAGTGGGGTTTGAGTTCCAAAGGCATCTTGGAGGGACACATGCATTCAAACCATAGCATGAAAGACAGTCAAATATATGAGGGACACTGCATTCTTATTTACATTTTGATTTTAAGAGCTATGACTTTTACCCCAGTCTGCTCCCCCAGCCACCTTCCTGCCATGTTCCATCCCTTCCTTAGCTCCAGCTGCGCTAGACTTGGGCCACAGAGTTTTTAATGTAGCATCCATGGATCCTTAGAGAATTGATAAATTGGCTTCAAGGAGTCATTGATCCTCATGAAATTGAAATCAAAATGTTCCGTATATGTGCATATATTCAATATCAAAGCTTTTATCAAATTCTCAAAGGGATCCCTGGACCAAAAAGATTAAAAGCCAATGCCACAAAGCAGTGGTAGGCAAATTTTTCTGTAAGGAGTCAGAAATGGCTTCACATGGGTCACAACTACTCAGTTCTGCTGCTACTGTACAAAAATCTATGAACAAATAGATTAGGATGGGATCTGAGCAAACTTTCTTTACCCATCAGGCAATGACCAGGTTTGGCCCTTGGGCCATAGTTTATTAAACCCA
Source organism: Chinchilla lanigera (assembly GCF_000276665.1). NCBI lineage: Eukaryota > Metazoa > Chordata > Mammalia > Rodentia > Chinchillidae > Chinchilla > Chinchilla lanigera. Next base: position 9,185,620 of record NW_004955481.1, read on the forward strand.
GTGAGGGTGACAATTCTATTTCTGAAATAGGAAGTTATGCTGTGAAGCCCTCGATCTTTCCTTCATTCATTCGCTCACTGATTCACCCAATTTATTATAGAAACAAGTATTGAAACTTGGTATGTGCTAGGTCTTATGCTAAGTATAACATATAGAGAAAAGAGATATACTCATAGTTCTGAAGGACTGTACAGCTTAGTTGGAGAGAGATGCAGAAAGACACCTGTCAGCTGGGGTATGAACGCTATGACATAAGTTTAAGGGAGAGTAGCAGCTTAAAGAAGTCCACAAGTGGTAGAGGAGCTAGGACGGATGCTGCTAGTGCAAGAGATGCTGCACCTGGGTCACAAGGAAGAGCAGGAATTTGCCAAGTGTGTGACGGGGATGGCACCAGAAAGCATATGCAAAGAGGCTGGGCACGACCATGTTTGAGTAAGAAAGGCCACCTAGAGGTGCAGCATTCAGGTAGAACTTGAAAGGAAAGAAAGATAGAAGGTCTTTTAACCGAAGCTCATGAAGTTTGGATTCTATTCTGAGGGCAAATAGAGTCATAAAAGAATTTGACCTGTAAGAGTGACAGTTCTTAGTGAAGCTGCAGCTCATATGTGAATATGCATGTGTAATTTCTCCCTTGCTTTCCTTCTTCTGACACTTAATTTGGTATTAATTCTTCTTCTAATACTCCAAATCCTTTGATTTTTCTATTTCAGGCCAAATTGCACAAGGTCAAAATTTCCTCTAAATGTTTCAAAAGTAAAACCTTCTTTCTCAAACAGAATTCCAATTTTCTCCTCCTTCCCAATCTCTTCCCTTCCCTCTCCTTCCCTTCCCTTCCCTCTCCTTTCCTCCCCCTCCCCCTTCTCCTCCCCTTCCTCCTCCTCCTCCTCCTCC
>NW_004955481.1:9186715-9232459 GCF_000276665.1 Chinchilla lanigera
CTCCTCCTCCTCCTCCTCCTTCTTCTTCTTCTTCTACTTCCCCTTCTCTGTCTCCCTCATTTTGATATTTTATTGATTGAATTGGGGAGATCAGAACACGACTGGCACGATGTCACCAGGATAATATCTGTAAAAATATAAACAGAATGAAATAGTCTCTTTAATAAGAGCACGTAACTTACTGAGACATCAAGGTTTTTTTAAGACTCTGAGTTCAGTCTTTGGTTCTCCTCCAGGAATGGCAGGAATCAGAAACCACATTAATCGTCCTGGCCTGTGCTTATGTATAGGCAATCTGAACTTGAGATGGCAAGAGAAAATACAACAACCACCAAATACAGCTGCAGACCCTACTGTCTCCTCTTTCCTCAGCTCGTTAATTTCCAGTTTGGATCTAGGATATCAGATCTTCAGGCTACTTCATACTTGAGTGTTTCTTATCTAATTGTTGACTCCCTCAGGGAAGAAGCTGTATCTATTTTATATTCCTAGTGATCAGAGTACCCTGGCACACAACTGATGCTCAACTTATATGCCACCAGCCTTTCCCCTATTAGCTCTCAGGGCCTTTGTACTGAAATATGTGCCCAGTCCTCCCTCCCTCCTTCCCTCCTTCCCTCCTTCCCTCCTTCCCTCCTTCCCTCCTTCCCTCCTTCCCTCCTTCCCTCCTTTCTTTCTTTCTTTCTTTCTTTCTTTCTTTCTTTCTTTCTCTCTTTCTTTCTTTCTTTCTTTTTCTTTTCTTTCACTAATTTGGCTAGCTTGAGCTCAAACTTTCGATCTTCCTGTCCCAGCTTCCCAGAATGCTGGCATTACAGGTGTGTGCCACTATGCCCATGAATGGAGGATCTGACAGGAATACAATCCACAGGCTTAGAGCTGTGGGTTGGTGATGATCTGAAATTTCAGCTGTCCCCTCCCCTGCTAGTTCTCCATGGGCAATTCTTCAATCACTCTTGCTGGTGCTGTATCAAGTACTCCCATCACTCTGTCTTCTAGGCACAGGGTAGGATGGCATTTCCTGTGGTTGTTGTTGGGGGTACCAGGTGATTACTTCTTGCCAGTGGATCATGAGAAAAAGTAACTATGTTCCTAGCCATGGACTGTAAGTCAAAATGTCACTTCCTGACTGTTTAACTATTAGTGTGAGACCCTCAAAGTTCTCTGCTTTTGCACATGACTGACAATGTTCAACACAGAGGATGCTCCACCCACCTACCTCTTGAGTCACTGCAATAAGCAGTCCCCTTGCCTACCCTCGTGAACATGTAGCATGAATAAGAAATAATTCTTTGTTGCTTTTGGCCTCCATGGTCCTGGGATTGTTTGTCACCATGGCATAACACAGGCTTATTCTAACTTGTCAGTTCTCTCTAATGCTTCTCCTGCCTTTCCCTTGACCCATGAACCTCAGATCCCTTTTTCGTTCAGTTTTCTATCTAATCATCTTGATTCTCTCTTCTCCACTCAGTTATTCACTTCTTGAACAAATATTCCCTGAGCATCAGCAGGAGACAGAATGTGAAGAACTAGAGGAGGAACCAGACATGCCCTCAGGAACTCACAGTCTGGTGGACTTTCCACTCCTGGTAAGTTCTATCTCAGTCATCTTGAAGATTGCATCACAGGCCATCTGGTTTGTCCATGGAGAGTGAGGTTAGAAGCTGCCTCTTCCCATAATTGTGGCCCCTCTGTCACCACCAGTGCCACTGATGTTCCCTGAGCCTCTTTTGGAAGAGGGGGAAATCACTGGTTCCAGGGCATGGGTCTATGCACAGGGGAACCCTGGAAGTCCACTGTGATGCCCTTCTATGGAGCACCTGGGCACCTGCAAAATCTTTGGTTTTTTATCAGTAAAGAAGCCAAAACACAGAGGGCACTGTGGATGTGTCCAGGTTTACACAGCATCAGAGTTACAAGCTCAAGACTAGACTCGAAGACTCTTGTGTCCTTCAAAGAAAGAATTCCTGCCTTAGCCCTCAGTTCATCTTCAGCATCATAAAAGAACTGCCACAGATGCTGTAGGAATCCATCAGACCCACTGATATAAGGTCTAATGAGGCAGGCTGCAAATGGACGTGAGTAGCAGGGAAGAAGAATTGGGGACTGGAGGGCGGATTCGCTAGAGAGAGGGGACAGAGAGCTGTAGTCACTAACGGGAGCAAAATGAGGAAAGGAGCTTGTCCACCTAAACCACTCTTCTGCCTCAAACCAGGTAAATCTCAGCCCTCTGAGCCACCAGTCCTTCACCTCCTACTGTCCCCTGGGAAGACTTCCTCCAGACCTGAAACACTCCTGCTACATCACCTCAGGTCTCTGGACAACCAGGTACATCACCTTTTTTCAAGAACCTCCAACCTTGAAATGGGTCCTGGGTTAGGGTTTTCTTCTGCTTTAACAAATGCTGAAGGTAGTCACCTTAAAAAATATTCATTCTGGCTTAGAGTTTTGAAGGTTTCAGTCTATGACTGGGGGAACTCCCTGCTTTTAGATACGCGGTGGGCACGCAGCACAACATGGCAGGGAGTGCATGGTGGACCAAAACCATTCATCTCATGGTCAGGATAAGAAAAGGAAAGAGAGGCCGAGACTGGTTCCCCCATAATCCCCTTCAAGGGCACACCCCCAATGACCTAAAGACCTCCCATAAAGCCCCACCTCTTAAAGATTCCATCACCTCCCACTAGCACCAAGCTGAGAGCCAAACTTTAACATGTGAGCCTCTGGGAGACACTTAAGATCCAAACTGCAGCAAGTCCTCTGTGCATTTAGATGCAGGGAGGAGGAAGGGAGGGGAGGAGTGAGGGCCAGATCTGTGTGTTTCAGCCCTTCTACAGCACCCTATCCTAGGTTCCTTCTTTGCCTACTCCCTTGGTTCCTAGCTGTCTCTCTTGTCTCCTACTACTTGAACTGGCACAAAGTTTGTGGCAAGGTGACCCTGTCGTCCAGTTCCAAGGTGGATGGGGAAGCTGGAGACTAAGCAATTAACACACAGTCGGGAGTAAAGGTGCCCAGGGAAATTTCCCGCAGAAGCGAGCCTGCCAGACAGGAAGGTTCAGCAGGCAAAAGGCAGTGAGGGAAGCAGTCTCCTGCATGCACTGTCTGCTTCTTTTTCTCTGGCAAGAAGCCACTGTAGTGGGAGCAGCAGGCCAGGAGGAGGAAAGTCACAGGGTGCCTCGCAGAGAAGGGGGAAGACCAGGCATGGGGAGAGGGTATCCTCCTTCATGCCCCTTCCTGAGGAGGGATGGCCACTGATCCTTGGACCGCCAGCTGCGGTGGACTGCCTAAAGGCTGGAAGAGCAGGCTTTGAGATTCTGAGAGACTTCCAAAGTCACACTATGTGCACAATACACACACTCAACATGGTAACAACAACACAGCAACCCCAGGCACGTGTGCATAGCCACATGTGTCACATACAGGCAGCAAGTACACAACATGGTCATTCATGTGGCAGCACACAATAGTGCACACACACGTAAGTATGTCTACACACACACACACACACACACACATACACAGGAATTCCATCCCAGGTCTCCTTTCCCACTTTCACAAAAGGAATTGGAGATTTAAAACCAATGAATTCCACTTCTCTGCCTCCCCTCTGCACAGCCTCACTCTCAGAAGCCAGTATACATGGCTCCAAACCTTATTCCAAACAGACTGACTAAATATGACATCAGGTATTTGGAGACACCAGCTCATGGCCTGACTGTAGCCTTCTGACTGTAGGACTTTGGGGGCATCCCAATGTCTCTGGGCCAGTTTCCTTATCCACCCACTGGGCTACTAGTATGACAGAATAAGCAGTCTCCATTGGTGGGACAGTGGTGAGGTCACTTTGCAAACTGCAGGCTATATGCACATAAATGTGACCTGCCCAGTCCTAGAGGAGGCCCCCATCCCAAGTATGCACGGGCCTCCCAGGACCCTCTGATGGGTCCCCTATAATAATCCAGCCAAGTTTGCTCTTAAAGGACTCACTGTAAGATCCCTACTTACAGTTCCAGAATATAGCTCAGTGGCACAGCGCCTGCCTGGCAAACTCGAGGTAATGAATTTGATTCCAGGTACCAAACAAACAAACAAAAAAAAACTTGCAAAGATCTTTTCATTCCAGTTTTGACTTTGTGTCCAACACTCACTCATTCAGTCATTCACTCAACAGCTATGGGATACCAGGAACTGTACACGATATTAAAATGGATAGGGTCTGACCCTTGCTCTCAGCAGCTCATATTCCAGTTCAGTATTCTGTTAGTTCTTAAAATCCCAATACTTGGGCCCCAGCCACTGAGACTCGTAATCAGTTGAACTAGAGTGAGACTCAGGCATCTGTGGCAGTAAAAAGCCTCTGAGGTGATTCTAATGTGCAGTCAGAGCTGAGACCCATCCCCCTAGCGGAGAAATTAGACATACACCAAAAGACAGAATGGGACATTTTTGCAATAGATGCACACACAGTAATAACAGCTAACATTTATGGAGTCATTTGGTATATGTGCACCCAGCAGTTTGCCAGTTCCTACATTAACATATTTGTTCTTCCCTAAAGCCCAGTAAGGCAGATCCCACACTGCCCATTTTACAGATGAATAAATGAAGCTCAGGAGATCAAGTAACTTACTCAAAGTAAGACTTCCTTAAAAAGGTGGCATTTGTGCTGAACCTGGAAAGGTGACAGAATTTTGCTCTGGAGAGAGAAGAATGGAAGGATGGGGGTGTTTTCCACCTGGCTGGTTGTTAGAACTTCATGACCTAAGAAGATTTTTAAATTGTGGGATGAGGGAGAGGGGAGCAGTTAGCAACACTACTGCCTGGGACACTGACATCTAGATAGGAGCTGCTGGGAACTTAGGTCACAGAGGCCGGAGGGGGTCAAATGATGGAAGAGAATATTTTAGGACAAATAAAAGGTAGAGCTACTTTACTCAGTGGGTAGCAGTTATGGGCCCCTTGTTATTATCACCAGAGGTGGTGGGATGAAAATAGAATATCAAGATAGAATCAAAGAAAATAGACCCAGAAGGAGTTTGGGGGAGGAAGCTGGGACTTTACCCTTAACTTTTTGAGAACAGCGATGTGGAAATCAGTTACCATGGCCTCTACTTAGAAACCTCAAAGTGTGGAAGGAAGGGCTTTGAGCCAGGGATCAGAGGCCGAATTCCAGATGCTTTTCTCTCTGAGCCTGGGTATCTGGGGGGCACGAGCAGGAATGGCTGAGCGTCAGTGTGCAAACCACTGAAATTCCACTAGCAGCATCTCAAGGCTGGGTTGCTGGGAACAGTGGGGTCCCCGGGCCTCACCCACTAAGTCCCACAGTTCTGCTTTTCTTTATACTGCACCCTGGCTGGCAGGAAGTATCCCTGACTAACAGTTTCTGCAATCAGAACAGTTTGAAAGTGTAGCTCTGACTTCTAGATTAAGATGGCTTTGTCTCCTCTCTCTCCTAGAACCCCAAAAATGACACAAAGTGCTCAGGGGCTCAGGTCTGGAAGGCTTCAGATGCAGGAGGTAAGAGTGATCTGATGCTAGTAAGAGTGATCATTAATTGTGATGTGTCAACTTGAATGAATTAAGAAATATCTAGCAGATTAGTGGAGCACACTTCCGGTTGTATCTGTGGATGGTTGACATGTACGCCACACTGAGGAAGGAAGACCCACCCTGGGTGTGGGTGGCACCAACCAATAGGCTGGTAGCCCGGATGGAATAAAAAGGGAAAGAAGAAGAAAGTGTTCCTTCTCCTTCTTCAGAGGAAGAGCTCCAGTCTTTGCCTTTGCCTTTGGATATTGGTCTCCAGTTCCTTCAGGCTTCCAGAGTCTTTACCCTGGTTTTCCAACACAGACTCACATCAGACTTTTCGGTGAACTCCAGGCCTTCAAACTTCAACTAGATCTTCTGGCTCTCTTTTGTGCAGACAGCCATTTTGAATTCTTCTACCCCCTGATTCCACAGGCAGCCATTGTAAGCCTACTTGTAAACCCTTCATACAACCATTTATATTATATTATATTTTATATCTGTTCCACTAGTAAACACTAACTGATACAATGGGCTCAATGGAGTCTGAATTGAAGTCCATGGGAGCCCCAGGCCCTCAGAAGTCAGAACTCCTCACTGCCAACTGTACTAGGAGGCTATCTCTATGAGTAGGGGGAAAGGCTTGAAAAGCCAATATGATTTTCAGTTGCAGGAGCAGCCTCCCCATTCAACATTACACACTGAAGTTCAGCTTTCCACTGGCTTTACCACAGAACAGGAAACTCCAGATCAGCTTTCCATACTGCGTGTTTATTTGGAAAGAGATTTCTGAGGTGCAGCGCTGATACCTAAGTCTTCACGTTGTGCTCTAGGGATGTTTCCAGGTGCTATTCATGCAATAAGTTTTCTAATCATCCCAACAATCTGTGAAGTAAGTAGATTGCTGTTCTGCCCCCATTTTACAGATGAGAATCTTGAGAGAGAAAGAAACCAAGCCCAAGTATAGCAATGCTGTGAATAAGCCATAGGACAAACTGTGGATCTAAGTAGCCTGCCTCCAAGACCATCCTCTAGACCACCCATGCTACATGCAATACCACCAAGGCAAAGACCAAGTACATCAAAGGCACGGGGAGGAACAAAGAAATAATGCTGAAAATTTGCTTTAAAAGTCTTTCAGAAAATTCTAATAAATATTTTGAAGATAATGCATTTATATGACAGGAATAGGGTACTATGCAAAAGGAAAAACTATAGAACAAAAAAGGGCTATAGAAAATTGAAAACAAGAATATGAGAGAAAATATACAACAGGTAGTGGAAAACATATCAATTCAATCTTTTGGAAACTAAACAAAGTGACAAAGACATGGAAAATGAAAAATACATGATTTAAAGAACTGTGCTAGATTTTATCATTTGGCGTCATTATTTACTCATCTCAATCTCCAAACTTTTGCCACATGGCCTTGCAGCTTCTACTACTAAAATGGCCTGTTGACTCTTAAATCAGGTTTCACCATCTGATTTGCTTTGGATCAAAGACAGAATGTGACCAAAGGCTTGGAAAACTCTGATGGGATTGCGCTGTCCATGCCATCTTCATGAGAAAAGCATTCATCCCATGAGGACAGAGACAGACATGTGGAGCAGAGATGAACCCCTAGCAAAGACCATTCTTGATCAAGCAACATCTCACCTCTTCACAGATGTGTGGCTTAGCCCAGCCAGCGTTAACAGCCACCCAGCCAAGTTCAGCCTAGAGAATAAGCAATCATGCTTTAAGCCACCGAGTTTTGAGTTGGGTTGTTACGCAACTTTATTACACCCATGGTTAATTCATGCAAGGATTAATCAGGGAGCTAGTACCCAACTAACAAAGAAAATAGTAGAGAATTATCAAAGAAAGAATTCAAATAAATTTAAATTTCCCAGCACTAAAATGTAGGAACTTTCCACTAAAGAGCCTACCAGGTGCTCAGAACAGTAGATAGAGCCACTCAAAGACATAGTACTGTGACATTTCAGAATATATAGACAAAGAATTGATCCTGCAAGTGTCCAGAAAGAAAAGACAGGTTACATACAAAGAAATATAGTTGTAAAATTTCTCAGAGTGCAACAGTGGATATTAAATAATGATGGGGCAGTGCCTTTTAAAGTTGTGGGGAAATTATTTTCAATACAGAATTAATATACCTCAATCTACAACTGAGACATATGTTGACAACGTAAAACTGTTTTAGACATGTAAGGATTCAGAAAACTCATTTTGCAAATACCTTTATTTAGTAAGCTACCAGAAGATATGCACCAGAAAATCTGAGAAATACACAAAGAAAGTAGAATCCAGAAAACAGGATTCAACAAGGGAGACTGGCAGGAGATGCATCCCGAACAAAAGCTTTGCAGTGGGTATAGAGATTAATAGGCTAGACTCGGGGCTGGGGATTTAGCTCAGCGGCACAGGACCTGCCTGGCAAGCGCAACATCGTGAGTTTGATTCCCGGTACCGGGGAAAAAAAAAAAAAAAAAAAAACAATAGGCTAGACTGAAAAAAGAAATTCAAGACTCAAGGAGGTAAAGAATCTAGGAAAAGAAGAGTGACTGACTGACAATCGATGATCTCAAATCATGCTTAAAATCCTGGGTGGGGGAGTGGCTCAATGGTAGAATGCTTGCCTACATGCGCAAAATCCTCCATTCAATCCCCAGCACTCCAAAAAAGTGTTAACTTCTTTTGTAAAAGTCCTAATGATTATGGTATGGCAGATCTGGTACAACATTCAGAAAAGTTCAAGGAAATGATGCCACTGAAATGTGACTCTTGCTTCTGAATATATTTATCAGAGTGGTTAATGCTAGATGCCACAATACATCATGTTTATTTCTGTCTTACACTACATGCTGATAAAGAGGTAGTCATTTCTTTTGTATCTGCGCCTCATGGAACCCATGACCTGCATCACCTTCTCACTAGGGAACAGAGGAGAGTGACATGGGCTCTTACTCGCTTTAATCCAAAGAGATCATTCAGAGCACATATCCCCACCTAACTGCAAAGGAAGTTGGGGCATGGAGGGGAACAGTTGGAAAGTTGATGAGCACTAGCTGTCTCTGCCACATCAGAGGGAGAAAAATGTATGAGGAAGAAAATAACATAGCCTATTGCTTGACTGTAAGTGAGCTACATTTGCACATTCATGATAATGCTCTCGATTTGACTAAAAATTGCAATGTGACTATATAAAAAGAAGGGGACAGACAACAGAGCAAAATCTTCATCTATCATAGCAAAGAGTTCAGAAGTCAGTTTTAACACTGATAAAGCAAAAATAGCTGCATGTGCATATTATTAAGAAGCAAAAGGCAAACATCAAAAAAAAAAAGCAGCTGAAAGAGTTAAAAATGTGTTGTTCTGAAAGCAAGAGTGGAGGTAGAAAGAGTGCGGAAAGAGTGTTTTTTTATTATAAGCCTTTTGACAGTTTTAGATGCTTTATACATATCTTACTTGGATAATTCTTAAGGCAAACAAAAAAATTAAGGATTGGAAAAAAAGCCCTCTGCGTTTGCTGATCATTAAGAACCCTTCTGACCCAACTGTCTAAGGTTCTTGAATTTCAAGCATCTAGAGGAGAAAGCTTGTGTCACCAGTGACATGCATCTGAATATGATCTATCATAGGTTGGAGAAATGAAAACAAACGTGGCCACAATGTTCTAAGCATGAGCAAGAGGGGTCCTTGTGAGATTGTGAACCCTGAGCTACAGCCAAGGGAACCCAGAATGGGCAAGGCTGCATCCTGGAACATCCAGAGCCTCACAAGTTCCCCGCAACTCTGCCAGATGAGCCACCACCAGCCTCCCTGGGGTCTCTGGAAGAGAACATGACCAGTTCTGCCCTGGGCCCCTGGCAGGTGCCGTGGGCATCAACTGTAATGAGAAGCGACAGGCACAATTGCCAGAGGAACATCCTGGCTTAGAGCTCATGCTTCCTAGAGTGGCTGGAGGGTTTCTCGAGCTGTCAAGAGGGTCCCCAAACACTCAGATACTGCATCCAATCTGGTCTTCCACATTAGCATCTCATTAGCATGGACTAAGGCCAAGCTGGGGCCTGGTCAGCAGCCCAGCTTTGGGTAGAAGGAGAACTCTGGTGAGCAGACAGGAGGAGCCCAGCAGCCTCCTCCTTCTCCCTAGCTCTGCCCAGCAATGAGAGGGGACTGAGCAGAGCCTTCCACCCAGTCCAGACACAGACCCGGCTACTAACACCCCGCCCAGGTTTTCTAGTACGGAAGGAGCAAACTGCAGCCGCTAAAGGCAAACAGTCATTAAACCCACCCTGGTTTCAACTCTTTCAGAGGCTGAGGACAGCACTGAGACAGCCCTCTGAAACCTGGTCTGGCTTCCTTCTCCGGTCCCACTGTGTCCTCAAATGTCCCTTGGTTTGAAGGCCGGAGCCTTCCTCTTTTTATTCTGTCTGGAATGCTCTCCCATCCCCTCAGCTAAATTCCACTGCTCCTTTGCCTCTGGTTCTAAATATTTTGCCTTTTCCAAGTCAGCTGAGAGATCATACCCACTTCTGGACAACAGGGCCACCGATGCCAGTGCCTGTTAAAGGCAATCTAAGTCCATAAAAGGGATTTGTGTGCATTGAAGAGGGCGCCCCACGTCCTATCTATCCTTGCTGGACTTACGGGCTTTGAGCTGCCAGAATCAAAGGCAGTTTGGGAACTTTCAGAGGGCCCAACCCTCATTTCCTGGATCACTGCCAACTGCATGCCCAGTCCCTTAGGGTCGGTTGGCTGGGGTCGAGAGATGTGCTCTGGAGAGCAGGATGTAGCTGGGGTGCATGCAAAGATCTGAGTTCAAAATGAGCTCTACGGCTGGCTGCTGCAGAGTCCTATGTTAGTCCCTCCTTGTCCCAGCCCCAGTTTCCCTGACTGTGAAGGAGGAGATTGGACCAGCTGTGACATTAGCTTGGGGCTCTTCCCACTGTGACAGTCTGTGATGCCAGCCTTCCCCCAGTACCCATTTCCAGAGACACCAAGATGATCAAAGCTGAGAGGTCACCGGCTCCGTTCTCCTGTTCTCAGACCAAAGAGCTCTTGAGAGGTTCCAGGAAGCTGTCCAACCCCACAGTCCGAGACCCACGGAGGAAATGTGTTTGGGAGACCATCTACGCCCACATCGCTCCCTGGGCCTCTCCCCTGTGGGGAAATTTTCCCAGCAGCATGTGTAGCAGACAGACCGCAGGAGACACTCCGAGCTGAGCACCCAGCACCGGATGGATGAGATAATCATAAATCCACAAATTGCAACAAGATAAAATTATCATTATATGAAGTTAAATTATTAATTAGCACCTCCAAAAAAAGACCAGCACCACCTGGTCTTGAATCTTGGAAGCTGTCTCTCTGAAAGCAACAGAAATATCAAAATAGCTTATCAGTGTTTCACAGCGTGGGCACGGTACCCCATGACTACGGAGCCTAGAAGCTTGAGGGCAGCTTCCAGCCAGGCAGCCTGCTCCGCCTGCCCTCTTCTAGCAGTGAGGGTGAGACAGGCCAGTTCAGATAAGGTTCCAGGGGAAGGAAAACAATCCATGTGACCCATTTTTATGACTGGAGAAACTGAGGCAAAGCACAAGGTAGAAAGCCCACAGTTAGAGGAGGTGTTTGTGTGCTGGGTTAGGAAGAGGGTAGGGTCTAAGACTGCCTGATTGTCCAAGGACTAATGACACTCATTCTATTGCATACCTACTATGTGCCAGGCACCAGGAGTATAGACATAAAGCCCATAATTCCGTGCCTTGAGGGGCACAATGGCACAGTGAGAAGCAGGACCAATATATTACCCAGTTCTACTCTCAGCTTTCTCCCACCTCTAGTCAAGGGACTTGGCCCTTTGTCATTACCGTTATTTCTACTGTCATCATCACATCACCATCACCTACTCTCCCCACCGACTCCTACCAGCCACATTTCCTCACTGAATCCGAGAACTGCAGCAGCTTAATGAGGGGGGAGGAGGCTTTTGAGAGCATCTTTCAAGCCAGGCATCAATCCTTGCTGTGGATGCCTGCTGAATTGTGACCCAGTGGAACACTCTCAGCAATAAGGGGCTGACTCACTGCCTCATCAATCAGCCCATTGCATCTCTGGGGAGCAATTCTTCACACGCTCACTTATTCATTCATTCCATGAGCATTTACCAAGCATCTACTAGAAGCTACTAGTTCTTGAGATACAGAGGAAAATATAACCCAGTGCCTTTCTATAAAAGTTCTAGCGAAGATAAGAGAGGCAAACAAATAACCGGGTGCATGGTGAGGTGGGTAGGGAGAGCACTTGGTACCTCTGATCAGGTGCGATGTGTGGGCTCTGGGAAGTGGCCGCCGTCACGATCCCCTGTCACAGATGAGGACACTGCAGCATGGGAGACTAGGGGACCTGCCCACAGTGACTCCATTGGAAAGTAGGATCAGGACTTACCCCTGAGCTGCCTGACTCCAGCTGAGGTCTTGGGCCCTAGATTAGGGATGGTGTCATCCCTTGCTGTTCGGCAAAGGCCTGCAGGCGACACACAACCCAGGCCCAGTGGTGCTCTGTGTTCTGTTCTCTCCATAGGTACTGGGAGTCCTCACCTAGGCAGTCTGCTCCCTGAAGCTCAAAACCGGCAGACGACCCTGAATCCCACAGGGTGGGCTTCAACTTGGATGGAGGTGGACACACAGACCACTTTGTCTCATGTCTTCTTCCTCTGTGTGTCCCCCAAATAGGACAAACTCCATGGCCCAGATCCGTCCTGGCTCCAGCCAAACAAGGCCTGAATAATTCACGGCCAATGAACAGCCCAGCCCTGGAGCCACCTTCTAGTGGCCAAATTGCAGAGAGGGTGGAAGACAGGGCAGCTGGACCCTGGAGGAGGCTGTGGTGGGACTTCCCAGAGCCACTAACAGCGTGGAAGGGAAGGGTAAACAAGGCCCCATGAATTATTCAGCCAAGCAGCCGCTGATGCGGCCTGGGGGTGGTGATGGCATGACAGTCAGACAAGTCTGACGTCAGCTCACCTAGAGTGCCCAGTGTGGCCAGACTCTGACCAGGGCCAGAGGGCAAAAGGTATCAGATAATGTACAAAGCCCCTGCCTGTGAGAGATACCAGAGCCAGGCAGAGCCTGAAACCTAGTCCTGGGTCTTCTGAGTGTACTCAGAAGATCACATGGTTCTCAGAGAAGGCTGGACTCCCAGCTGAGTCAAAGCATCCAAGCAGCTTGTCCTGGAACAACCCTTGAACCTCGCTTCCTCAGCTTTATCCGCGAGGAAACAGAAGCCAGGGCTGCGTTATGATAAGTCCCCAAATGTTCTCGGCGGCTGAGATAATAACTTCCCCACACCTGAATCTGTCGGTCCTGGCACAGTCAGGAGCCCAGTCCTGGGCACAAGGTGAATGGTAGGGTCTCTCCTGGGAGAACGCACACTACCTGTGCTGCAAGCATTCCATGAGGGAGGAATCTGAGCTGTCTGCAGGTCCTGTGCTGAGCCACCCAACCAGGCCAGAGGTACAGAACTGGCCGGCAAAGCCCGGCCTGACTGCACTCCCCCACTGATTGCTGTGTAAGCCTGGGCCAGCCTGTTTCCTTCTCTGGGCCTCAGGCTTTCCGGGCTCTGACTTCTATGACACTAAGACTAGGTGGGAAAGAGGGGCTGGCTGACCGTCCCCTCAGATAGGGCTACTCAGGTGGGAGGAAGCTTTTTTGGAACCCACGGAGTATGAGGCAGGCCTTGCTGGCAGGAAGCTCCAGCTCTCGAGTTTCTATCTTCCCCCCGAGAGAGACAGTGCTGTGCTGAGGACGGTGAAACTGCCGGCAACTGCTCAGGCCCACTGCATCATCACGTGGGGCTCCCACCTTGTGAGGAAGGATTTTCAGCATGGTTATGATTCCCAGAGTGAGGACATAGGCAGCAGCTTAGCCCAGAGAAACCAAGTGAGTCCTTGATCCAAGTCCACACAACCAGCAAGGGGCAGAGCCCATTCTAGAACCCCACCAGACCTGCAGTTCCCCTCATCCATGAAAAGACTGGCTTCTGAAGCAGGAGCGCCCACTGGTCACTGGCCCTGCTGGACCACAGACCCCCAGTCTGCTCCTAGCACAGCTCCCAGAGGCCAGGAGGCTACACAGGCACTTGGCTGGTCATCTGATGAACTTCACCAGGATCTAGTCCTGCTCTGCCACTTCCCAGCTATGAATAAGACTCTTTCCCTGAGAGGCAGCTTCCTTAAATGATTTGGGGGTTAATAATGTCAATCCCAGCCCCATGTGCTGTCCTGTGACTATAATGGACCTAGCCTCCAACCAGGAAGTTCAGGACAGGACTGGACAAAGCAGGGACGAGCACCCTGGAGAGGAGCAGGGCCTGAGCATGAAGACAGGGCAGCGGGGAGGAGGGGAGGAGGCCACCTGGGCAGAAGCCCAGAGAGCTGCCTAAGTGCTCTGTAATAAATAAGTGATACCGTATCAGCTACCACCTAATGTATCCATGGTGCGGTCCAGTGGGGTGGGCCCGGTAGGGGGCAGCCAAATGGGGAGGTTTATTATAGACTTGGCGGCCTTTGAGCTCACTCACATATTGCATCTCTTCTAGCTTTAATTGGCTCAGGGGTGGCAGGCTGACCCTCAGGGCACAGAACCTCTTCAGAACCAGAGGGCAAAGACATGCGGGGCAGCTGTTCCCTTGGGTCCCCAGCAATACTAATGCTGCAAGAGGTTTCTGGGAGCCCATGGCATCAGATCTGCAGGGGCTGGAGGCGCTCCTTTTCATCCATCCTCTCGGCACAGTGCCTTGTTCTCAGCCTTGGTTTACCTGCCTATAAATCAAAAAGAATACAGAAGCTTTGGAAACTAAGGTCCAAATTAAGGCTACCGGTTCCTCCAGCATAAGGGACTGGAAAAGATGCTCCATGCCTCTTCTGACCAGAGGAGCACACTGCAGGGGCCCTAGAGCCACTGGCTCCTCCAAGAGGAGGGGAAAGAAGAAGGAAGATATCTCCACGCAGTGCTGTTTCTACAGCACCCCCTGAACCCTTGTCAGTGATGAGGGCTCTCTCTGCAGACCAAAGGGTAAGGCTCTGCCTCTTAAAGGCTCAACACAAGAAGAGTCCCGTACCCTGAGGACCCAGAGCACACAAGGCTGTGTGTGACCGCCCCACTCCCTGTGACTTTCAGAATGCCTCTTTCTCTCTGGGTTCCCATATCACTATCTATTATAAGGAAGGGGAGGCAGAATCACCACAACTCAGTGTCTTCCAGACACACAGAGAGAACCCTAAACACCTGGCTCCAGCCTGGCTGGGACCACCAACTCACATAAGAGACAGAAGAACCTGTGACTGGGCCCCCAACTCCCTGTCCTTAAGCAGAGTTGTGTGGTTTCTGAAGCTTCTCCAGCCTGTGAATCTGTGGCCAGAAATAGTATGGTGGCTCCTTAAAATTATTAAGGATAGACATTGCCATGTGATCTAACAATTCCAGTTCTAGGTATAGAGGAAAGAGCTGAAAGCAAAGACTTAAATAGATATTCATACAACCACGCTCACAGCAGCAGCAGCGTTTGCAGTTGCCCAAAGGTACAGGTAACTCAAGTGTCCATGGATGGGTGGGTGAAAAATCCAAATGAAGTAGGTACATCGAACGGAGTACCATTCTGTCTTAAAGATGAAAGGGGGAAATGCTGGCATCTCATACACAGAGAAGCCTTGGAAATACCATGGAGAGTTAAATAGGTATGATTCCATTTCTACAGGGCACCTAGAATCGTCAAAATCACAGACACGGAAAGTAGAACGGAGATTGCCAGGGTCTGGAGAGAGTAGGAACCAGGAGAGGTGAAGTGGGAACCGAGGGTCAGTTTGCCAGATGAAAAAGTTCAGATCAGTTACACAACGATGTGAAAAAATGTAACACTACTAAAGTGTACATATAAGTTACTAAAATGAAAAATTTTATTTCACAGGTATCATTCTACATTTTGTTTTTGGAATGTAAGTTTCTACTGTCAGGGACTCCGTGCCACACTTTGGATATCAAGTAATCCTAAGGGAAAAAGAAAAGTAAAGACACCAAGGAAATTTGTTAATTAAAGGAAACTGTCGCACAGCCTTTGCAGCATGGAGAATGGAGGGAGGGTCAGAAAGTTCCTTGTCAGCCACAGTCCCTCAGGTTTGGCAAAACCGAGCACTTTTCTCTACCCGTATCATTGGCAGTGAGCCAGCACCCAGCCGGCTGGGGAGGCCCAGGTCCATCAGAGGCCCCTGTGGAGGTACCGGCCCCAGTCTGGCTGAGGTTCAAGGCCCTCTGCAGTCTGGTACAAGGAAAACTGTGCAGATTTCACTTCCTCCCCATGAACGACCACCACCCACCTGCATGGAGTACACTGTTTGAAGTTCCCTGAGGCCCCAGCAGAGCCAGTCACTTGGTCCCTCCACCTCTCCAAATCCCAGCTCCTTTGCTGTCTGATTGGTCCTCACAACTGCCTGCACCTGCCTCACCAACTAGACTGTGAGCTCTAAGGGAGAGGCTGGGTCCTGTCCAAGTCCTTTCCCTCCCACACCTCTCCTGGGAGCCTCAGTGTGGTACTCAGTAGGTCCTGAAAACATTTGTGCAGCTGGACATAGTACAATCCTTTGGGAGGCTGAGGCAGAAGGATTGCAAATTCAATCCCGGTCTAGGCAATATAATGACTCAGTGAGATACTGTCTATGAATGAATGGATGAATGAATGAATGGACTGGGGACTCAACTCAGTGCAAAGATCCTAGGCTCAATTCCCAGCTCTGCCAGAAGAAAGGAAGGAAAGAAGGAAGGAAAGAAAACTAAGTAAGAGTAACTCCATAAGAAGGCTCTGTATTCTCTATTCAGAAGGAAAAATTAAGTCCCAAGGATCTAAAATGCCCAAGCTGGACCACTCTGGACAGGATAATCTTATCTTTTCTCTCTTCCTCTCCAACCCCTCCCATTTCCCTCTCACCAGTCCTGGGAATTGAACCCAGGGCCTTTGCAGTTATCTATATCCCTAGCCCCTACCGCAATTTCTTTTTTATTCTGAGCCAGGGTCTTGCTAAATTGCTGAGTTGTCCCAACTGGGCTTGAACTTGCGCTCCTCCTGGCTCAGCCTCCTAACATGCTGGGATTTCAGGCATGTACCACCACACCTGGCTTCGGGGTCACTTAGTCAGAACCACAGGCCCTAAGAGTCTCACTGGGACCCAAACACTGGCTAGGTGTTTTCCATGCTAACCTCTTTGAATCCTTCCCAGAGCCTTGTAAAGGAGAAGTTGTGACTGTGCCTATTTTATAGATCAGAAAGTTGAGGCTCAGACACAGAACTTCTGCCTCAGGTCTCCCAGCTGGGTCTTGAATCCAGCTGTGTCCATTTCCCCAGCAGGTGCTAAGCTGTGAGAGAGTAAGCCAGATGGCCACCTGCATGGTTCCCTGTGAGTCCTGAGAACAGCTAGGCCACCTCCTCATCCTGCCCTTGAAGGCGCAAACCCAGCGTTGCCACTCAGCCCAAGAGGAGCCTCAGTGCTGCTGCTCTGGTTAGCATGCCGATGCCTGATGGACTCTGGCACTGAGCCGCTGCTGCCCTGCTACTGCCTCGGCAGTTCTGTGCATTAGCTCCGCAGGGAAGCAAATGAAAACAGCAGCGAAGGAGAAAAACCCCTTCTCTCCTGTACTGCCATTCCTGCCACCCCAGCCAAATGCTGCTGCTGCTGCTGAGGTGTCCCCCCAGCCCAACCCCCGGCTGGAGTGTGGGGTGAGGGTGATTGGAGGTCCTAATATCCCAGAAAGTACTGAGAAGCTTGGGGAGTCTTTTACCTGCTTCTCTGGTTCCAAGTGGGCCTGGCTTCTGCAGGTGGTCTCCTGGTTTTCCCCAAGATGCCAAAGCCCATACAATAAGACACAGACCATGCAGCGGGTCTTGATCCCTGCACCTTGACAGGGGAAACAGCTGACATTCAAGGCAGATGAGAATGATCTGTACCTTGTATTGGACCAGGGCTTAAAAATTTAAAAAGTACTTCCATAGTTTTAATTAATCCCTAAACAATCCTGAGCTACAGGAGCCAATATTCCCTATCCTCTTACTAAGCACAGGGCACTGTTCTAAGAGTTCTACCTGTATTATCTCATTTAATTCCCGCAACCATACTGTGGGCTAGGAATTACTACCAGCACCTGTGTAAGCCAGGTGGAAAAACAGGCACAAAAAGGTTAAAGAATTTTTCCCAGGTCACATGGATTCTGGCTTGTCTGGCTCAGATTTAAGCCCAGGCACTGTGATTCTGAATCCAGGTGTCCTCTTACCTTGTCCTGCTGTTTAATGATTTTGGTGCTGGGCACTTGGTGAGTATTTTATTCCTACCAGTAAGGAATCAGGCTCCCTTCCATAAACTACCCACAGCCACACAGCCAGCAAAAGGCCGAGGCAGGAGTTGAATGTGGCACTACCTGACCTCAAGATATGCCCACCTTAAAACATAACATGACTCTGCCTGTGCTTCAAATGAGGAAGCAGAGGTTCTCTGTGACTGTAACTGACCAATAGTCACAGCCTGCAGCTGGGTAGCAGAGCTGGGACTGAAGAACAAAGCCTTGGATTCCAAATCCGAGAAAGATGAGAGTTAAGGATGTCATTAAAGACAGACCTACAAGGCAAACCAGAGGGAAGGGACCAGAAACAAGGAGACCAAGGTATAGATGCAGGGAAACGGGAGGAGCTGGCAGTCAAGGTTGGATAAGGGCAGGCCAACTGTTATGGTTTGTGTCTGGGTGTCCCCCCACATCCTCATGCAGTCGTGGGGCAGGCTTCTAGATATCTGATTGATCCATAGTCTAATGCTGGGATTATGGGTGTGAGTGCTACACTCACCTTGGGGCAGATAGTTTGCATATGTAAGGGAGAGAAAGAGGCTGCTTGCAGCCACTCCTCCCTTTTTGCTCTTGTTGCTTTGCTATCTTCTGCCACCATGAACTGTTGCCTTCTGCCATGTGCCACTCTCCTTTGGAGCCAGCCAAGTATAGACTGAAATCTCCGCACACTGTAAGCTAAGGGCAGGGGATAGAGCTCAGGGGCACAAGTACCTGCCCGGCAAGTGCAAATTCCTGAGTTCAATTCCCGGTACCAAAAAAAAACCTGTAAGCTAAATAAACCTTTCCTTTCTTAATTCTGGGAGTCAGGTATTTTGTCTCAGCAATGAGAGAAAAGTAACCAAGACGCCAACCTTGTTGGCCATCCTGGAGGAATGGCCATGAGAAAGATAAGTAGCTTTAACCCCAGTGCCATTTGCCACCCATGTGACCTTAGGCAAGTCACTTCCCAGCCCATGCCTTGGCTCCTTTCCCTAGAAATGAGAACGATAGCACTGTGTACCTCATAGGGATCTAAGGAGGAGGATATACAAAGCGAAGAATGACGCTCCTGGGTGCTGGCCCCAAGCCAGACACCTAAGGGAATATTGTGTACAATACACACAATCCTGAAGATGAGTATTATAGACCATGTTTTACATAAATGAGGAAACTGAGGCTTGAGAATGTAAGCATTTCAGCTAAGGAAGGTCTCAGATGAATAGCGAAGGTGGGATTTGAACTTGGGGCGCGCTTCATGTGGGAGAGGCGTGGCTGATGCATCGGGGAACATGGGTCTTGGAGGAGAAGGCTACCGGGCACTGGGAAGCACTTGCTGGTCTGAGGGTTGGGGTGTGACTTCCAGCGGCCACTGCTTTCTCCTCTGGAAACCGGAGGTTTCTCGAGTGTCTGCCCCGACTTCCTCACCTGCCAGTCCTCATCTGAGCACAGGGGACACTTCTTCCCACCCTGGTGCTCCGTAAATGGAAACAAGGATGCGGCTTGATTAAGACAGCGGGAAGCAGGTGCAGCTCCTGCCTGTAGAGAGATGAGGGGCATAATCGGATCCAAATGGAGGCAGATGTTCAGAACTGGGCACAGATGCCCACACCCCAAAGTCTGGCTCCTGGCTTCCACCCTCCCTCGTCTGCCGGAGACAGTGGGTGAGGTGAGGGAGGAGAGCCTGGAGCAGCTGGTACCACTGGGGGCTGCATCCCAGCCCTTTGGTGGCCTGGAACACAGGCTCTAGACCAAACTACCTGGATTCAAATTCTTGTCATTTCTTAGCCAGGAAAACGTTTTTAGGTAAATAGCTCTTCTGTGCCTCAGTTTCCTCATCAAGAAAATAAAGTGTTAATGTTACAGCCCTCATAGAGGCTGCGAAAGGCAAAGTGGAGCAGGCCCTGGATGACTAGACCTGGCTCCGAGTAGAGCAGGCACTGGGTGCTAACAATCATTATGGTCATGACTTATAGACCCACAGATGGGCCCGGCAGAGCCACTGAAGCCTGTGGTCCTCCCTGACATGGCCCAGGTCCTCTTTTCTGGCTCCTTTGTAGCCTGGCAGCCATCGGCTCACACTCTGCCTGCCCTCCCACACTGCTTGCCTTTGCACACACAAGCGCTAACCACAGGATACCCTCCCTCCCGCATTAATAAGGGGCTTTATGACTCTTCCTGTAAGACCCAGCTCTTGCATTCTGTTCTGTCACCTCCTCTGTCCTCCCTCAACGCCTACACTTCCTCCATGGCCTCCAATACCCGGCTGACTCCGCACCTCCCAGCTGTGCCGCGGCTGTGCATATGGACGCCTCCACCCGAGTAAGCACCTTGGAGGGTGGAAATGACGTCATCTTCGTGTCCCCTCCACACTCCCAGGTCTTGGCTCAGTGCCTTAGCCAGGAGGATGCTCAGCGAACAGGAGCTTGCGAAGGGAGAAGGAGAGGAGGACACAGCAGAGGAAGAAGAGGCAGTCCTGTGCCCTTCCCTTCCCAGTGAGGGAGAATTCCTCCTGGTCGTCTACAACAAATGCCATAGAGTCCAGGAGGAAGGAGAGCGCTGTGATCAGTACGAGCTGGGCATCCCTGCTAGGACCACTACAGAGGTCTCTGACAAGTCCAAAGAGATACATAGAGACAAACTTATTAGAAGACATCAGATCTTAGAAAGGGGCAGTGACTCATCTCGGCCATCCAGGGAACTCATGTCAGAGCTGGAAGCAGCCTGAGCCCGGCCTCTCTGGAACAATTGCCACTGTGCCATATAGTCACTTTTGCTCTTCTGGCCCTGTGCCCCGCACCGTGCCCTCCCCCACACACGCCCACAGGCTGTGCCGGGGTGCCGGGTGAACGTTTATCAGCAGTGAGTTTTGCAGGGAATTCCAAATTACAGGGCTGGGCCGTTGGGGAGGCAAGGCTTACAGTGAGGCAGGGAGACAGGATGTGAGTGGCAGAAATCCTCGGCCTTCTTGCTCTGGGACCCAGGAATGCTTGTTCCAGAGGAGACCTTTGAGATCCCCAGCCCTACCTGTACCCCTGCCAGAACAAGGAAATGGAGACAATTCTCCTAGCTTCCTGGCTTTGGGCCTCAGAGCAGCAGCACGGCTGGCCGGCCCAGCCTCATTTCTCCTTTCCTTTGCCAGCACCTGCCCCAGGACCCCTTCTTGGCCTGAAGAGTGGCTTCCCCTTAGCCCTCCCCACTCCTTTCCCAAGATCGCAGAGGCAGACAGCGCTGTTCCTGCCCCTGGGAGTGGAGCTGGCTGAAACTCCCCCAACAAATGACAGCGGAATTACAAGTAGATGAAATAGTACTAATGGGTGGAGCAGGGGTCAGACAGCACAGAACCAGAGGGCGACTGTTCCTCCCAGGGAATGGGGTGGCATCTGGTGACTTGCTCATTGGCCCTGTGCTGGGCTTGCTTGGCCGAGGGCCAGGGAGTCCCGGTCCTGCTCCCACATCAAGGCGATAGAAAGGAGGGGAAGGGAGGGAGGAGAGAAGAGGATCAGCTGAGTCTCTTCTGAGACTCGGCCCGCCCTAGGCGCTGGGCTGAGCACTTTACCTGTTACACACATTATCTCATTTAATCCTCACAGCACCCCACAAGGTGGACATCACTGCATGGATGAGGAAATTGAGGCTCCAGGTTGATGGCTTGCCCAGCCTCACAGAACCAGAAATGACAAATCTCATGTGATGAACTGTGCATCAGGGGAGGGAGAAAATAGACCAGACCAGACACTAGGAAAAAGCTGAGAAGTCACTGACTCCTTCCCGATCCCATCCCTTTCCACAGCGAGAATCCAAGTTCCAGAGGGAGCCCAGCTTGCCTGAGCTCGCACAGCAAGACAGTACCCTTTCTGCGCCTAAGCGCACCTTTCTGTGCCGGAGCTGCGGTCCCCTTTCAGTGCTGTGAAGCTGTGCAGGACAGAGGCCCAGGACTACAGTACCTGCCTGTGCCTGGCTGCTGGTCACTGACTGATTCCTCCAGGAGCAAGGGAAACACCCACTGCATGATACGAAAGTATCCGGAAGGAAAGACAAGGCGTGGAGCCTGCAGATGCGGTGGGCAGAATGGATGCCCTGCGGGTCCCCAGGAGGATGGAGAAATGGTGGAGCTCGCACTCTGCAGGCACTGAGAACTTCCTCTGAGGCATCCTGGGTTGCTTCCCCATGTCCTGCTTTGACTATCAGCCCAGACTCACTGAGCTGGTACGTGGGAAGGTCTAGCAGGGCACCCGATATACAGAGAACGCTCCGAAAATGCTCATCTATTTCCTTCTTATGGGAGAAGTCTTCCCAAGTTAGGAGAATAAATCATCTGGAGGGAAGCCATGGGTCTTTATCGGGTGTTTTATTGGGCACCTACTACAGCGTGTCACATCCAGGAAGGGCTTCCTGCAGCCACCCCGAGCCCCTCCCCCCCGCCCTGGCTCTCTTGTGGGTTGACTTCAGCTGGTTGTGAAATTCCCGCAGTCCACACCAAGACATTCCCAGCCTAACCACACCCTACCCATTAAACATGGAGTATCTTCCCACAATTGGATCTCTTGAGCCCAGCCCAAGGGAACAACTCATCCGAGGTTAGATACAAATGCAAGATTTGTATAGCATGGCTATAAGAAAAAGTTATAAGTAGCTTGAAAAAACACTCAAAAGGTGTGAAATGCGCTCCTGAAATCCTGGATCAGACTGAGGAGCTCATCACTGAAAATTCCAATCATTTCTCCCAATCTGAAGTTTCAAGTAGCCTTAGGGAAATCCTTCCCTCTGGAGTTAGGACCTCTTATAGGCAAGCCTCTTGGCCTTTTTCCTTAGCTGTCCAAGGCAGAACCAACTGTGAGAGCACATCTGTCCCCTCTTGAAATCCTCCTGCATCACTAGGAAAGAATCTGGGAGTCAGGTAGTCCTAGCTCAGAGCCCAACTCTGTCCTCTTGCTAGCTGTGTGATTACGATCAGGTTGCTTAACCTCTCTGAGCTTTAGTACCCACAGAGAAAAATGATAGCAATCCTGACTTGCCCCTTGGGGTGGTCCAAAATTTAAATGGGATAATGCAATCAGAGTGGCTTTCACACTGCCCAACTCACAGGAGGAGCTCAATGAATGGAAGCTGTGATTATTAGACTCGAGCCCCTAGCTCCAAATCAATGGCTGTGTTTCTCTGCACTGCCTGCATGATGTGAACTTTGTGCCCTACGAGAACCAGCAAAGTCCTTTCCCCTAGCTACTCCCACCCCCAGTGTCAGAGGATAAGGACAGCCACACATGGCTGGGGATGGCTACTGGTTCCATTAGCAGCCAGGGAAGGAGTAGAGACACCCACTTCCATAAGAGGCAGGTGATTTTCCAATTTACCCACCGATAATGGAAGCAGAGTGAATGAGGCCAGAGGGGAGGGCGGCTGAGAAGAGGCAGTGTTTACAAGGACAGAAACACCTGCCCCCCAGGCCCTCTGCCCCTGGCCCAGAGCAGCAGTTCCGAGATCCCAGGCCTATGCTGGCCCTTGGACAGATGCTCTGCCATTTTCCCCTGGGGTTCCAGAGCGTAACCTGTGAGAATGGCCACTCCCCAGGATACTATAACCTGGGACTAGCTTTGCTGACAGGTACTTCTCAAGCTTCTACGTCTCAGCCCCTTTCTCTCTATCTGTTTTGTCCCATTTGTCAGAATTGCAAACATGCCTAAAGATTCCCAGAGACCTGGCTTTGCCCCACTGGCTCTTGGTCAGAGACTTGTGGGCCAGACCATGGCCAGCTGCAGTCAGAGGGCAGGTGGCATCACAGGCTGCATGGGAGGAGCCCCAGGAGCAGAGGCAAGTGCAAGTGGGGATGGCAATGCAACATGGAAGCAAAAAGTAGGGAGACCACAGTGGATACAGGACCCCCTCATGCTCAGGAAGTGGCTCCTCAGACCAAAAAAGCCCTTGATCACAGCACTGGCAAGAGCCAAAGTCAACACTCAGCTTGGCCAGCAGCTCAGCTGAGTTCTTCGTTTCTCCCTCCCTGGGACAGCATGGGTCCTGTTCCAGGCATGGCTAAGGCCACAGAAGGAAGTATAGAGGTCCAGATATCGAGGGACAAGACAGGCAAGCCAGCCAGGGCACACAGTGGGCATCCCTGGGTCGGGGAGTCACAGCACTGTGCCCCTGGCGTATGCTTAGTGTGGACAAAGGGTCTGAGCTGCAGCTGTGCAGCAGGCCAGGTAAGAAGTGCTGACCACAGGCCCCCAGAGCAGGCCTCTTGGGAACTGAGAGAAGCAGTAACATAATCCAGGGGACTGATGGGATGGTCTAGGAGCAAAGGCAACGAGCCAGAGCTTGGAGGAGAAGCAGCAGCGGCCACCGTGGAGACAGCAAGACTGTCAGCTGTTTCCTGTGAGGACTCAGTCTAGTTTGCTTCCCGTGCTTGCTCAGGAAATCTTCACTGGATAAATGGATGGATGGATGGATGGATGATGGATGGATGATGGATGGAAGGATGGGTGGATGGATGGATGGGTGGATGGATGGATGGGTGGGTGGATGGATGGGTGGATGGATGGGTGGATGGATGGGTGGATGGATGGATGGATGGGTGGATGGATGGATGATGGATGAATGATGGATGGAAGGATGGGTGGATGGATGGATGGGTGGATGGATGGGTGGATGGATGGGTGGATGGATAGGTTAATGAACAAATAAAAGGGCAACAAGTCATTAAATATTAAAAGCTACAGATGTGGGGGTGGGGCTTCTTTTTCTGAATCCTTCAAACACTCCCTCTCATGCTCCATGACCCAAGTATGCTTGACACATCTTATTACCAGGATGATGCTACTGGTGTCCTGGTCTTCACTCTCCGGCACAGCAAGCTGCTATTACTGAGGGAGCACTGTACCTGGAGTCATCTCCCCATCCAAAGCTGGCTTCCTAACTTGGTACCAGACTGATGTAAGACCCCAGGTGAGGAGTCATCCCTGGGGTTTTAAGTAGCTCGGTTGTCAGTGGTGGGGTCAGGCAGGGCTGTTCTCCAAGCACCTTTAGGAGGTGGATATGCTGAGTCTGGAGGCACAGGACAGGCCCTGCTCTGTGCAAACTGCCCCTCTGTGCTCACTTCAGATTTCACCTCCTTCTGCATTCAGTCTCAGGAGCCCCTCTGAGACAAAACCTTGGTTTCAGCCACCCCTCTATTCCCCAGCACCGCCCCAAATGCTGTAGCCACACAGTAGGTTCAGGTTCATAGATCTAGGACTAGAATGAGCTTCAGGGGATCAGGCCCAGCCCAATATCATCTGATGAAAATTCAGTTCAAAACCAGAAACATTAAGTGCTTAGCTTCTGTCACGCACCGTGCCAGACCCAGTGGTACACAGACTCGGCTTAGGAAGGACTTGCCAAGAAAGCATCACATCCCTTCGCTCCCCATCTAATGTGCTGGGCTGATCTGACACACACGCAAACCCAGTCCCCAGGCTTGAGAACTGGATGGCTTTAGAAGCTTCCGTGGCAGAGGGGGCTGGGTGTTCTCTGGGCAAGACAGAGGAGACTGCGCTGGCTTTGACTGGCAGGCAGGCTCAGAGGGATGCAGCAGCTTCCTCACAACAAGGATCAGGGATGGGCTATTAGAGGCACCCTGTTGGGCCCCTTATTCCTGGGCACTGCCAGGGTGTCCGCCAGCCACCAGCATCCTCCTCCCCGATTGTACTTCTCCATGCATTCTGTTGCCCCTCAGTCTGAAGCTGGTCCTTGACCACAGACAGCGCTGGGCTGGGATGGTACGTGGGACTAATGACAGCAGAGTGGGGATGGCAAAAGTGCCCTTTCTAGAGGGAAGCAAAGGGAGAGGGAGTCCCTCCCCACCCCCAAGAAGCGCTCTCTCCCAATGTCAAGTGCACTTGCAAAATAACAGGAAGAGGGGAGCAAGGGTTGGCTCAGCTTTGAGATGAAATCCTCCTTTCTCTGTCTCCAGACTCCATTAAGCATTCTGAGAGAGATGGGAAGTGATGATTATGGGGAGAGAGAGAGAGAATGAGAGAGAGCACTCAGAGGAGGGAGAGAGAAGGAGGGAAAGAAGAGGGAAGGGGAAGCAAACCAGTGAGCCCAAGCACTAGGGTAGACACACACACACACACACACACACACACACACACACACACACACACCCTTATCTGATTAAAGACCAATGGAAATCAAAAGCTTCTGGAAAATTAAAATGACCCACTGGGTTACCCAGCCAAAACCTGCCTGCAGATCATGAAAACCAAGTTGAGTGGGGATTTCCTTTGCTCTGGGTGAGTCCCCAGGCCCTGTTCCTCAGGCCAAAGGGCAGCAAGCCCGACAGAGAGGGGAGCTCAGCATAGCATTTGTCCCCACTGGGCTCTCAGCTTCACTGCAGCAGCCCTGTGGCTGGTAGCTGGCACCTTGCCCACGTCTCCGTATACAGTGTGCCCAGAGGAGACTGGAGACAAGGGGGCTGTGAGCTGGCTGCCATCTCCTCCTGCCTCCTCTGACTGCTGCTTCTGGCCTCTGCTCAGAATGAATTGGGGCGGGGAGAGGTGTTGCATCCTCTTTCTATGCTCTCACCACTGAGCTGCATGCCCAGGAATCCTGTGTGCTGTGACTGGCCTGGATCGAGCCTCGCTCTGCCATCGCCTTACTACTGGCTTAGCCAAGTATCTTTCCTCTCTGGACCTTAACTCTCCCTGCTGTAAAATGGGAAATAAGGCTCAATGCTCTAAATAGGCCCCTTTGGCCATGGTATTCCAGGACTTTAATTCAGACTGAGAATGAACTATGCCCTTCACGGGAGCTGGCCCATTGAGCAGGCCCATCCACCCATTAACTCTGTCCCACTGGGATAAAAAATGGGAGGATGAGATGAATTGCTCTAGGACCCACCCACCCAGGCCCGGGTTATCAGGGGCCAGAGAAAGTTTAAATGCCAGAGACAACATCAGCTTCAAAGGGGAGCTACCTCTCCAGCATGCCTGTGGAGCTGTTTGCTGAGTGTCGTAACATATGTGCAAACATCCCAGAATACACATATTAGGAAGCTAACAAGTTGCCTGGCATTGAAAGTATATTACACAGAGTGTCATATATACTTAATATGCACCCACAATGGAATTTTTTTCCTGCTTGTGATGGAATACTTTGCTTAGATTTCTGTTTTGTTCTGTTTTTTTAAGAGCTCATTCTCCTAATGTTACAACCAGCCAGGGGTAATAACTCAGCAATTTGGCCAGGCCCAGGAAAAGTGCCATGTACCCCACTGGCATTCAATGGATATTTGTGGGCGTGAGTTAACCACCCCTTCTCTGGCAGGATTCATTTGGGCTTTCTGGTCCTCTGAAGCCAAGGAGGCCAGCAGATGCATTGGATCTTAATTCCTCTCCCTCAGAGGATCCTCTAAGAACCTTGACTTTATCAGCTCTGGAAACACCAATTTATACACTCAGGGACCTGCTAGTTTCTTGGCAAGTTGCTCCTGAAACATTCCAGCCCAACCCTGAAGCCCTAAGCACCAAATTTCTCAAACCAAACCAAACAGGAAGGCTGCACTTCTGGCTTTTTCCCTGTTAGTTGAGGGACTTTCTTCATGCTTCTCTGACTCCAATGGCTGAGCTGGGGAAAGTGGATGGGGAGGGGTATTTTTGGGTTGCTGTGAGGCTTCCACAGGGACAGGGTTGGACAGAGAAGGCCCATGTATCTCCTTATATTCATGCACATGCCTTCTCTCAGCAGAAGCTGGGTAGGTTCCTGTTATATGCCAAGCATGGCGCCAGGTGGGAGATGGAGCTTTCTCTAGGGCCCTTGTCCCTGAGGAACACAGCTGAGGAAGAAGCACAAGTATAAAAGTCAGGGAGGCATTAACATCAGTACCAGGGGAGGTTATCTGGAAAAGAGATTCCTCATCCACAGAACCTGGTCCAAATTTACCTCTACCTCATGGGTATTCTAAGGTCTTGGGAAAATTGCTTGGCCTTCTAGGTGTCACCTGAAAAATGAGGAGAGGGTGAGCTATCCCCAAAGGCTGTTATAAGGACTGAATTGCAGGACGATGTCACAGCAGCTATGTCTGGTGTAAATTGAGGGTTGCTAAGCAAAGGTAGGAGCACGGGGTTACAGACCCATAAAAGAGAGGGCTAAGGACTTTACTTGAAAGGTTAGGGAAGACCTGTTAAAAGATGTGGCCTTTGAGCTGTGTCCTACACAGAAAAGGGAGATGTTTACCGGGGAGAGATAGAAAAGGAGGGGCCGCATAAACAAAGTCATGGAGGCCTGGGAATACTGAAGAACTGGGAGAATCACGAGAAGTTGGGATTGCTGGATCCTGAAGTTCAGGAAAAGGACATGAGGATGAAGCTGGAAATATGAGGAAATACATAAAAGCAAATTGGAGCTGTTAGAGAATTTTGGCAGGAGACTCTCATAACCAGACATATGTTACAGTCCAAGCCCTGGACAGTGAGTTGGGAGAGTGAGTTTAGGACCTGGGGAGATGGCAGACAGTGGCAATCCACGTAAGGGAGATTACACTTTAGTGAGGCAATGATGGTAGAAGGCAGAGGGAGGGAATAGTTTAGGAAGATAGTCATGTTAAGAAGAAGAGAAGTCAGGGATATACAAGATAATGACCAGGAATCCAACAAGCATGGTGGGAAACTCAGTGGACCATGAAGAACCTGGAAATGCAAGGAATGGAGAGGATTGGGGGCTGAGGAAGTACATCCAGTCAAGGATACAACAGTTCCCCCTGATCCATAATGGAAGACATCCCAAGACTCCCAGGGCACTCCTGGAACTATGGAACCTACCCCTATGTATACCATGTGTTTACTTTATCCAGTCAAGAACTTCTACCTTTTCACCTAAAAGAAGCACTTTAAGGCTTCTGTTCATCATATCTGAATTGCCAGCATCACTGCTTTGGAGCCTTGGAGCCACCATTGAGCAAAATAAGAGTTACTTTAACACAAGAGCTGTGATGTGGAAGGTTGATCTGATAACTAAGAGACTAACAAATACAGCGTGAACAAAGGGATGAGTCATCTCTTGGGTGGGAAGGAGCGGGAAACGGTGAAATTTCATCACATATTCAGAAAGTCATGGACTTAAAATTTATGAATCATCCACCTTTGGGATTTCCTATTTAATATTTCCAGACATGGTCGACCAAGGATTCCTAAAACCATAGAAGCGAAATGACAGATAAGAAAGTTACTGCGTATTGTGGCCAAGGGGTGCTTCGAGGGAGGAATGCATGTGGATGGGTCAAGAAGACAACCAGATAAACACATTTGAACAACGGAAGCATCACCTGGGCTGGGAGTCAGGTGGGTGCCAGTGGTGCATAATTTGTTACAAAAGTGAGTAAGGAATGTCAGGACCAAGGACAGAGATAAGACATGACCCAGCATCCACAGGAGGAAAAACAAAAGGGTCAGCTATCACCCAAGACCTAGGAGAACTAGTCAGAAAGGCCAGCAGCCAGGTGAGAGGGTTAGGGGTGTAACTGTGAGAAGATGTCCTGGTCACCCCTGCCTCTTCTACCTTTTCCCTTTCATCCGGCTCACGGCAAGAAAGACGATTTCAAACCTAAGAAAGATCACTCATTTCTTTGTTCCTACTTTCTGGTTTCTTCCCTTCTGCTTCAGAGTAACAGCCAAAATTCTCATCCCCACCTCCAACACTATAGACCAGGCCCCTGTTAACTTTGATCCCATCTCCTTCTACAGTTCCCTGATCCCCTTCCCTCCAGGAATCCTGGCCTCACTGCTGCTTCTTGAACACATCAAGGTGCACTGCTACCTCAAAGCCTTTGCACTTTTCCTACTCCCTTGCCTGGAACCCACCTCCCCAGTATCCACATCACCCGAATTTCCATCCCACTTCAATTCTCAGTTCAGATCCTGAGCTGTCAGAAAGGCCTCTCATGACCCCTACACAGCAAAGCTGTCCCGCTACTCCTGTCCCTTTGAGCTTCTCTGCTGATTCTCTGCTGCAGTTACTGCCACTGCTGCTATGTGCTTCTTTATTGTCTCTGTCACCCCACTGGGATGTGGGCTCCCTGACAGCAGAGCGGTTGTTTTTTCTTTTGTCCATGGCTTTATCTCTAATACCTAGAACCCTACCTGGCACATAGTAGGGACTCAATTATATTATATTTGTGGAATGAGAGAGTAAAGCGAAGAAGAGGTAAACTGAATGACTCCTACTTGCAAGCAGGACCTCCCTGGCAGCCTTTGTGGGGGTGCTCGCTGGGGTCAGAAGCCTGGCATCAGCAAGCAGGAGAAGACAAGGAGGGAAGGAGTGAATCGAAGTGGTGCGAGAGAGAGAAAGAGTGGCCACTGGGAGAGGGCGTGAGCAAATGTTTCAAGGATGCAAGAGACTTAAATATCCTCTTGTGCTGAGAAGAGCAAGAAAGAGAACAAGGTTGAAGATGCAGGAGAAACAGAAAGTATAATTGATGGGCCAGAGTCCCAAAAGATGCAGGAAGAGCTATAAATTCCTGAGCAAATAAGTAAGGTTCTTATTTCCCTCTGTTTCTCCAAGTGTTGCAGAAAAGCAGAAGTGCTTGCAGGCTACAGAGCTCTCACTGACCCACCCTTGCTGCTGTGAACTTGGATGAGTTATTTAATCTGTCTTCTCTCCATCTCCTTACCTGAGATGTGGGATGGAAAGTCCCTCTTCACGTACTGCTGGGACAGTCAGTGACAGAACTCATTTGTAAAGTGCCTGGCACTCGAAGATCGCTCCACAAACACCGGCCCCCTTCCTTTTACGTTACCATCTGCTCTGTCAAAAGGGAAATTTGACAACAACTTCCTTGACAATGTCAGCCAACAGTAGGCCGTGCTTTTCTTGAATACAGCTACTGAGTGGCCTCCACAGCTCAGCCTCCCTAACAGGCTCTCTGTGAGGACCGTCTCCTGCCACAGCCCTGCGGACATGCACCTGTGTGTTGAGTGTGAGGTCCTGGTGTCAGCTGCGCCGTGAGAGTCCCAAGAGGATTCAGAGGTCCTTGGCCTCTGTTGTCACTGATTCTAAGATGCTTGGAGCCACCACTCCAGAGCTCCAGATCCTAGAAAATACCGACAAGGGTGGTTTTGGCCTTAATGGCTCTGGTTTTACCTCCCAGCTCTGTGCTTAAGCAGTTGTGTAACCTTGGTCAAGTCATCTCTCCTGTCTAAGTCACCTAGCCATTCTGCAAAGGAGATTCTACATTCCCATTCTATCCAGCAAGACACTGAGAATCAAAGAGATGAGATCACGGACCCAGGGACACAGGGTATCAGTTAGAATCCTTGCAAGAAACCAGCGCTCTGTGGAAATAGAAATAACCTGAGGAAAACTGAGCAAAAGGTTTACTCACAAAGGCGTGGGGACAGCCGAGAAAGCCTGGAGGACGTGGAAGTATCTGAGGGCAGGTAACTAATTGCAGGTCCCTTTCCATGAAAGGAAGATGCCCAGAACCCAAGACAGACAGGGCTGTGTGAAGAGGACCTTGAGCTGAGGTACCCAAAAGGGAGACAAATACCCTACCACATTCTCCTCCCTCCCTCTCATCTTTGATGGTGCCACCAAGCCACAAACCCAGCCAGGAGCCAATGAGAAGGGCGCCCACCAGCACCATGCATCCAGGGCAACCTGGTGTTGGCAGGGGCTTGTGAGCTAGAAGAGCAAATGGGAGAAATCCAGAACACGTAGCTAGGTCAGAGATGGCAGAGTGAAAATCTCATGAGGATGATAAGTCCCCTTCTACTGCAATGCCATTTCCTGTAGAGCCTCAGAAATACTCCTTGAGGCTATGGGTGGATGGATGGATGGGTAGAAGGATGGATGGATGGATGCATGGATGGATGGGTAGGTAACTCCTGCAGACTTCATTCATGTGGCTTTAGTTAATCTCATCACCTGACTAAGAGTACAAGCCTTGTCAGAGGTTTATTTCTAAGCCATAAATGGGTTCTAAGAATAAGAGCCTCCTTCCCAATTGCTAAGTCCCTGTAGGAGTTACCTGTCTCTCTCTGGCCTCTGGCTCATTTTTCCTGCAGTGGCTGCTAGAGGAGCTGCTCCTCCCTCCAAGACTTGAGTCCTGAGCCGGGTTGCGCTGCATGCAAACAGAGTGAAGAAAGGGCAGGGTCCGGCGGGAGCCACTGCCTTGCTCCCTCCCTTCGGGGCTGGAGAGCGAGGCCGAGGCAGCCAGGCTCTCTGTGAGTCTCACAGCACTGTGGGGCGGGAGGAGGAGGGAAGTGGGAAGGCAGGATGTTCCCTATAATTATTTTCATTGATTTGTCTACTCCGATCCCAAGTGCTGCGAAGCCGTTGTGATATTTAATAAAAATAATTCAAGGTAAAAATACCTCTTCCTCCCTCTTCATCAGCACAACATTGGCTTTCTCTTCCCATCTACTGGGTACCCTGGGCCAAGTACAGAAAGAGGCCAGCAAAGGTGGGGATGGACCATGGGAGCCGAGGCTGGCAACCTGGAATCTGGAGCCAGGAGTTTCAGCGGCGCTGTTACCAGCTGGCTGGTGACCACAAGCAGGAAGCTGCCCCTCTCTGAGTGTTGGCGGTCTCCAGCTGTAAAGTCTGATTTGGAGCCTATAGCCCAAGATTCTAATGTGCCCATCAGAGACGGAGTGACCTAAACGTCCCATCACTTCCTCCATATCTTGCTCCTGCCTTCTGAGTTCATTTCTGATCTTCAGCATTTGACTGTAGAAGGGCCTTCCACACCACTTTTTCTGTTTGGTTCCAAGCCTTCAGTAGGTTCTTCCTTTCCTTTCTCTGTTCTCTTTCTGTTTTTAAACAAATGATATTCAACCCATTACAGAGAAAGGATAAACTGAGATACTAAAACTGTGACTACTGTCATCTTTGTCTTGCCCACCAACTATATCCTTGATACTTTATATGAACGTAAATCCTGATAGCAGCTCTGGCATGTAGGTGATTTCTGAGGAAACTGAGGCTCAGAGAGGTTAAATCAGCTCCTGCGCACGCATAGCCAGGAAGAACCGGTCTGCCCCAGCTCACCTTGAGTCTGGAGCCCTCTTCACTCCCCAGTGGCTCTCCTTGCGGTACCAAGGCTGGGCCCAAACCCAGGCCTCTTGCCTTCGAGGTAGAAACGCTCCAAGACACAGACTGACTCAGCAGAGAGCAGGCAGGAGGAGAGGGAACCGAATCCGGCAAACCTCCAACTCAGAGAGTCCTCAGAAGTCAGGAGCCATCCTGGGCTGTCAGGGGGAGATGTAATCAGGGTGACCTCATATGTTTCACGGATTCATTAAAGTCTGTGTTCTGGGGTAAATGATTGCTTTCCCCTAGTCCTGCTGAAAAGAAAATCAATTGCCTCCTTGTAGATTTAAAACAGGACGGTTGGCAATTAGAAAACACTTCCCCAGGCAGGCGCTGAGGATGGGGTCTCATTCCACGTCTCATTCCTTCCATCAGCAGCAACACAGTAGCACGGCCTCCTGACTTGAAGTAGGCCAGGGCAGTCCTGGGTTGGGTACAGGGATGTGCGGCTATGGACTCATTTGTGTCCCCACAGACTCTAAGTTCCATCTCTGCTTGGAGGCCTCGCTCACTCCAGGCTTTCCCTCTCTTTTCCTGCCCCCACCCCACCCATGCCCCTGCCCCAGATGGCTAATGGATTTTTTTTTTTCTGTACTGAGAGATTTACTAAACAACTGAACTAGGACGCATTAAGTCTGTGGGTTTGGAGGTTTGTTTTAGAGCAATTCTCGCCCGGAGAACTGGCCACTGAAATTAAGATGCATTCTTCTCAGCAAATATTGATTTCAACAAGAAGCAAATCCGAGAAGCTGCTTGCTGGATTTAAGCTCTGGCAGCTATGGTTTGGACTAAGGGAGGGGTCGCCAAGGTGCTCCCCACCAGAGGCCCAGAAATAGGACAGTGAAGAAAATGCAGGGTTAGGCAAAAGCTGGAATATACCACAAGAATATACCACACAAAAACTCACTTTGAACCTTATAGATCAGGAAAATAGCATGGTTCCATACCTCATCAGCATGGCCCCTGGTGAGGTGGAATTCAGGTACCACAGTCACCAGTTGAGACTAATGCTTCTCTTCCAAGTTGGACCTCAGCATGCTCTCCCTCCAGGTACACTTACTTAACAGTTATCCTCTTCATTTCCTGTTTTCTTCAGCCGAGAAATACAGGTCCATATGTATCTATTCCTCCTCCAGTTTGCTTGCCTTGCTTCTCTTTCTCTCCCAAATTTTCCAGGAATCAGGGCCACATCTTGCACCTAAGTTCCTTTGAGGCAAGAGCTTAAGACTGTTAGAAATGAAATTAGTTTATCCGGGTTCTTGATATAATTCAGCAATCCTGTAATTGCAGGATCTTGGGCAAAAGGGTTTCTTTCTAAGCATCTTTTTCCTATGTCTAAGAAGCAGAGAATTCTCTGCTACAAAGCAGAGAATTGGGCCAGATTAAAGAAACTTGAAGAATTTTCTCAGCTACTAAAGTTACAATGCAGCGGCTGAGGTTCTCAGCTCTAGATAGCGCTCACACCAGCCATCTTCTCCACACTTGGTAAATTTTCTTGGTAGAACAACCTTCAGACAATGCTCTCCCCTACAATCCTTAGGCAAGGCAGAAAAATTATTTGGATTCATAAAAATCTAACACAAAAAAAGCAGCACTTTTGACAGAGACATTTGGACACATCACCAAAAAAAGATATACAAGCAAAATAACCACCTACAAAAGTGCTCCACATCATTTGTCATGGGCCTTCCACTAAAATGTCAGAAAAATGGTTTATTTTCTTAAAAGTAACAATATGAAGTGTTAGTGAGGGTTATCAGCAGGAAAAAAATCTCCAGACACTCTGAAAAATGACTTGGCAGTTTGTTATAAAGTTAAACATATACTTGTCTCATGACCTAGTAATCTTGCACCTAAGTATTTTTTCAAGATAAATAAAACCTAGGTTTCCCTAAGAATCTCCATAAGAATGTTTATAGCAATTTTATTCATAGTTGATAAAAAGTTAAAATAATTCAAGCATACCTCTATGCAGGCATAAACAAACTGCAGTTATAAACAAACTGCTGGATAAACAAACTGCAATACATGCATATAATGGAAAAGTACCCAGCAATAAACAACAATGAACTATTGATAACATGGAACGATATCACCAACAAATCTCAAATGCATTTTGCTAAGTAGAAAAAGCTTGGCCCAAAAGGCTATATGTGAAATGCTTCCATTTACATGGCTTTATGGACAAAGGAATACTGGAGTGGTGGGTAAGATTCCCAGGGGGAGGCTTCAGAGAAGGGGCAGATGACAAAAGGAGAATTCTAGGGATGGAGGAAGTGTTCTGTGCCATCACTGTGGTGATGGATATGTGACACTATGCAGCTGTCAAAACCCATAGAACTGTACATGACAAAGGGGAAAATTTTCTGTGTACAACCGTGAACATAAATTTTTAAATGAAAACAAAAGCCAAAAATATTAACATGGCCATTTCAACGTAGTGCTGTTAAGATGGTGGCATGAAGCGAAAATGGTGGCCCAGACAAACTGTCACGCTCAGAGCCCCTCCCCTCCGCCGCTGTGCACCTCACCTGTGTGGGATAGAGATGCAAATCTTCACCGGGTGCGGTGGCACACGCCTGCAGTCCCAGCTACTAGGGAGGCTGAGGTGGGAGGATTGCTGGAGTCCAGGAGTTCTGGGCTGCAGTGCTCCATGCTGATTGGGTGTCCACACTAAGTTCGGCATCAATATGGTGACCTCCGGGAGATGCAAACGTCAAAAGAAGCAAAAGAATGCTTTCCACTGCCTCTGCTTCCCCTCAACATCTTTCACCTTCCACCCGGTGTCCTCAGAAGTAGGTGAGTCCAGAAGGCAGGAAGTCCCTGCCCTGGGACAGCCAGTGAAGGCAGGGGGTGTGGGAAGGCTGCACGCACAATGGAGCAGGCCGCTCACCATGGGGGTTCTGGGGACCTCCAGCTGCCTCACACCATGTGACACTTGAACTCCAGGGTAGAGAGGCAGACATGAGGTCAGGGCAGAATCCCAGGTGGGCATGGGCCCTCCTAGTAGAGGAGGAAGAAATCCCTTATAAAATGCCACAGCACAGAAAAGCAAAAAGAGTGGGCCTGGTACCTGGATTCAAGGTTCGGTGCCAATTAGCTCAGTTGACCAATCCGCCCTTCTACTTGATCCTCTGTGATACTGAACAAACTGACAGGGAAGGCCTGAGGTTACAGCTTTGTTTTGGCTTTATCATGTGGGAAACTGGTGAGATAATCTTACCCACCCCATAGGGCTGCTTTGTGAGCTACCATTTACTTAATGCATAAACACATATATCGGTCGTCTTTTTTGTACCTGTTACTGCATTACGCACATGAGATTTTCATAAACCTTGTTACTGTCACGGAATTCACATTGCAGGGGATAGAGACAGTCAACAGCAAAGAAGCAGTGATGAGACGCAGCCAGTGGAAATTCTAGGAAGAAGGGACTAGAAATTGGCAGCACGGTGGGGGCGTTATTTCATACAGAATGTCATGAAAGGTCTCTCCAAGGAGGTGACACTGGAGCAGAGACGGAAGGAAGGGAGAGGTAGACTGGGGGAGTGTAATCAAGGCAGAGAGAACCCTGTGCGTAGAAACCCTGAGGCCAAGGTGCTCTCAACAGAGCTGAGGACCAGCCAAGAGAGAGGCTGGTCTGGCTGCCTTGCAGGGAGAAGAGTAAAAAGAAGGTCAGAGAGGGGCTAGGGATTTAGCTCAGCAGCACAGCGCCTGCCTGGCAAGTGCAAGGTGTGAGTTCGATTCCCGGCACCAGAAAAAAAACACAAAACAAAAACAAAAAACAAACAAATAAACAAAAAAAAGCAAGAAGCTGGATGACAAGAGGCGTGCCAACCATCATCTGTGCTTTAGTGTTCAGAGGAAGGTCAGGAGTCACTGAAGCCTTTGAGGAGCGGCATGCTCAGACTTGCACTTTTTTTTTAAATAAAGGAGGAAAACATTAACAGACAGAAAACCATTTACAAAATAGCAAAAGAACAATACAAACAATACAGAGTTACAAACAAAGTGGTAGGAAATTAACCATGCTTGTTGTATTACATGTTGATATCTTCAAAGTGGTTTCTCATGAAAACAGATAGAGACATGTCGTACTGATCAGTCAAGGACTCATTAAATGTTTCTTTCAGCAAAGAAATAGACGACAGTAGATCAACTATGTTAACTATCCTGTATATACATACATCAAAATTTCTCCTTCTTTCCCTTCTCTTTTCCACCCAGACTTGCATTTTTAAAGGATTCCTTCTGGACAGTTTGTGAGGAACAAACAGAGGGCAGCAGGGATGAAGTCAGCCAGCCTAGTTAGGAAGCAACTGGGTAATCTCAGCGAGATGGTAACAGAGCAGCCACTTCGGCAGTGCGCACTCAGAGTCCTCTGTGATCACTGTCGCCAGCATCATCAAGTTCATCACCATTAAAAAGCACCCAGCTAGAATAAGGAAATGAAATGAGCCATGCTGAGCATCATGAGTTGACTCTGTCTCTGTATGATCACCTCATTTCGTCCTCAAAATGCATCTGAAGAAGCTCAGTATTTCCATTCCGCATATGGGAAATGCTAACCAGCCAGCTAGTAGCTTTAGAAGCAGGATTCTGACATGGGTTCAGAGGGCCTCCAGCATCTCTGCCCCACAGTGTGCAGCTGGGCCTTCCCAGGCGGAGCAAGCACAGGCCGTGACTCAGCACAAGGGCCCCTAAAAGCACTTGTTCAGTGAGTCCCTGGGCATCTTGGGATCGCCAGGATCAACCAGCTCTGAGATCACCCTTTCTCTTGTTCCTTTACAAAGCTAAGATCTCTTCTTCAATATGGAAAGCGGTGGTGCACCAAGAAGCGTCATCTCTTGCCCACTGCTTTTTGCAAATGCAACAATAGTACACACTAACTTGGTAGAATGTTCCTGATTTTTTTGTTTTTTTTTTTTTGGTTTTTCTCCGGTACCGGGAACCGAACTCACGACCTTGCGCTTGCCAGGCAGGCGCTTTTGCCGCTGAGCTAAATCCCCAGCCCCGAATGTTCCTGATTGATATCAGAGGAAAGTACTTATCTATGCCAAGCAATCTGACCTCTTGGAAAATTTCTGGCCTTTCTGTTCTAGCAAAAAAACCCATCAGAGCTGCTTCTCTCAGAGTTGACCTATGAAACATCATGTATAATTGTGTCACAAAAAATCCCAAGTGTTCTTGGAGAAAAGGCTCATTCTAAAACCAGAAAATAAAAAAGGTACAAGATAAACCAGAATATCTCTAATCCAGAAACAAGGAAATCCAAGCTTTTTACAAGATTCCTGGGTTAGTGTCAAAATGACAAAAGAGCCAACTTATTCAAAGCTCCCCCTGGTCAAAGATGGTATTATTTCAGCATCTAAAAGGACAGTAGGTATACTGTATTAAAACGCACCAAACTGTTTAAACCTGTGAATTTATTATGATACTTAAAAAAATACATTCAACCTCATTGGTGGTCTCTGGAGGATGCTACATAGCCACTCATACTTTTGAAAACCGGCAAATAAATAGAAAGAATCAAACATTTATCTTGCTTTACTGTACAAATGATACCACTGGTAGCCAAATACTGTATGAGAAGAAATTTATATAGAAGTATTTCAGCACTGATAAATGATAAATAAATCATAATAGTAAATAATAGATGATAAAGAAGGATGAATAACTGCTGTATCATTTTGTGACAATGAATGGATTAACAGATCTAGGAAGGACAAATAGACATTGATACCTCCTGATAGAAGATCACACCACCACCCATGTGGTGGCCTTGGCAACAATAAATCAACCCTTAATCTGATATGAGTCCAGATTTATCTGACTGCCCCTTTACAGAAAATTTAGGGACAGAGGAACTCTTTAATTGGCAACATAGCATTCGGCAAAATCAGATTATAGAAAAATCTACAAGACAGTGGACTCAGAGGGGATAAACTAAAGATTGGAAGAATAAAATATAGATAGAAGGAAATTTAAGAGTCATATTGAGCAATCAGAACACATAGATCTTGTTGATTTTGACAATAACAAGCAAAGTGCAAAAGAAAAATCTGAGACAACCATGGAAATTTCAACACTAATTAAGTATTTGATGAAATTAAGTTATTACTATTCCTTTGTTCAACGTGTGCATTAACTAGCTACTGCTGTGTAACAAATCATCCCAAAATTTAGTAGCTTAAATCAACAGCTGTTTAGTTTGATCATGATTCTGTGAGTCACAAATTGGGCAGATAAAAGCCTTACATCTTCATATGATAGCAGAAGCATTCACAGTAATCAGCAAAAGCAGGAGTATTCTTGAATGTTCTTCTTTGCACTATGTTTGTTTTTGTCCCATTGTCCAAAGAAAGTCACCTTGTCAAGCACGGAGTGAATGTAGGAAGATTTTGAAAGGGTGTGGAAACTGCATCATGGTTCCTTGGTTGTTACTTTAGTAATGGCACAAAATGCCATTACTACACCGCAGTGTAGGCCATGGTGGTATAACAGTTATGGCATTGGAAGTGTTTTTTATCAAAATTAACATATTTCCATATAACATGATGTCCTTGAAAGTAGTCAGGGGTGAGAAGGAAGGAGTGGGTGACATAGAGGTTGAATACAGTTAACCATGAATTATGGAAGCTGATGGATGAGTGTGTTGTGGGTCACATTCTTGCCCATATTTTTATATGTATTAGAAATGTTTGATGATAAAAACTTTCCTATTAAATGGCTGGTTGTTGTCCCGCACTAGGAGAATAGACAGAGACAGGAGCACCCTCCTCACAGTTGCTGTCTCTGGAACATCGTGTCCTGCTTCCCAGGTCCTGAGCAACGAGGAGGTGATGGGAGAGGTTTTCTAGGCACTCTGCTTCCTTGCCCTCTCTGGCTTGTGGGCTGCACCTGAACGGTCTGGGTATACGCCGTGGCAGTGAGTGACTGCAGGAGCTCTTGAATCCCGACACCCGCACTCCTGAGTTGTGGGCCCTCGCTTTCTCCCAAAGTTATCTTGAGACGTAGGACACAGGCCTATTCTGGATGATAAATTGCAGAGCACTCCCATTATTAAATGAAAGAGTAAGAAGGTGATAATCAGGAGCCATGAAGGGGTAGGGGTGACAGGCAGTGGCCTCTGTTAATAAGGAGTTAATAGAGAAGGGAAAAAAAGAAGAAGGAAACCTCACCAGCCCCCAGGAATCAACCAGGATTCATTATTTGCATATTGAACACTTACATGAATAGGAAAAGGACAAAAAATAGTGGCACTCTAGGAAGCTGAGGCAGGACAATCATAGGTTCTACCCCAGCCTGGACAAGTTAACAACTTTGTGAGACCCTGTCTTAAAATTTAAAAATAAGAAAAGGGCTGGGGATGTAGCTCAGTGCAAAAGCCTTGGATTCAATCCCCAATACTACAAAAAAAGAGAAAATTATAAAGTGAATTAGACACCATACTCTTCTTACAGTCATTTATTCCTTCAAAGCATGTATTGAGTACTTATTGTGTGCCAGGCCATGTCAGATGATAAGAATGTAAAGAGGGTTTCAACACTTTTCCAAGCTGTATTAATGAGGACTACCCCTGTTGTAATAAGAAATTAATTCAAACTGGCTTAAGTAGAAAAGACAACTTACTGGCTTGAGTTACTGGAAAGTCTAGGGGTAGCTTTAGGCACATCTGTATCCAGTGCTCCAACGATGTTGTCAGGAACCTGTCTCTCTCCATCTCTTAATTGGCTTCCCTCTGTGTGGCCATCACTCCCACATACAGTCCTGGAAGCAGAAAGCTTAAATCCTACCACCTTCGCAGCCAGTGTCCCAGGGTTGTGTCTCGGTGGAACAGCTTGGCCCCGTGCCCATTCCCATCAGGGAGAAGGAATGCTCTGAGGAGCTAAACCTAGGTCATGGCCCTGGCTCTCTGCCTGGGAAGCATCAGACCCACCCAGAAATGGAGACAACTAGGAAGAGGGGGGTTCCTAGAACAGCCACACCAGGAGATGCATGCGTACTGATTTGGCAAGGTAATAGAACATCCATTCACTCATTCATTCAACAAATCTCTGTGTGCAGACTCTGTTTGCAGGTGCTCCATCAGCAGCATGGAGCGAGACAGAATCACTGGAGCTTGCATTCCAGAGGTGGCGATGGAAAACACAGATGTCAATGATAAATTCATATTTAGATTACAGATCATGAATTTCCATGAAGCAAATAATCAAGGTGCTGCAAGCAAGAACAAAGACTCCCCCTGAAATATGTAGGGAGGGAAGGCTCACCAAGTGGGAGAGGCTTGAGCACCCCATGTGTTCACAAGGCTGAAGATGTGGAGGTGGACGTGGCCTCATTCAGTCCTGGAGGAGCCCACAGCTGAGCGAAGAGATGGTGACACAACCGGATCCCCTCCTCAGGATACCAAAGAGGAAGCAACTGAGTGGGGTCCTGGGGCTTGAGGAGTATGGGGAGGAAGTGGGTTGTTCTTTTTTTTTTTTTTTTTTTTTGTCTGTTTGAGACAGGGTCTTGCTCTGCAGTTCAGGTGGACCTTGAGCTCACTTTGTAGCCCAGGCTGGTCTCGAACTCCCAACGATCCTCCTGCCTCAGCCTCCCGAGTGCTGGGATGACAGGTGTGTACCACCATGCCCGGCTAAAGTAGGTTTTATGAAGACATTTGAGCTGAGTCTTAAAGTGGATACAAGTTAGTCTTCATAGGAACAAAATGGAATTACAGGCCAGTATAAGGACCTAGGGGATGATCTGCATATTTGGGGTAGCAGGAGCTCAGCGTGGCAGCACATGGGGTGACAGCAGTGGGGAGGCTGAGCTCATCTCTCAGAGTCCATGAGTAAGGTCATTACTGTCCCACAACCATGTGACAAGCTTGAGGTCAGATCAACATAGATTAGATCAAGGTTTGAGTTCACTGAGCCCCCAAACAGGAAAGGACTCGGCCCCTTGAGAACAACCTGGAAGGCTTTATGGAAGAGGGGACTTTTGAGCTGTGCCTTGAATAAATGCATCTCCCTCTGCTTTATGCCCTCCAAACTAGCATATCCTTATTAAACAAGACAGAAAGCCAGAAGAAGTATAAAGCAGAATGAGGCATACATAACCTCTGACCTCAATTTGTACATGATGGAGTCAACTAACAGACCACAAGTTAGACTCACTTAGGCCCTTCCTTGGAAAGGAATTTAAATATAATCTAATGGGGCCATGAGGTTCAGAGAGGGTAAGTCACTTACACAAAGTGATGCAGAAGAACTGAGACTAGACTTAAGGCTGCGCCCCCTCCTTCCGAGCAAATGAGGGTCCAGGGCTTTGCTCTAGTAGCTTTCACCCGTTGGTCCCACGTCAGCCCCTTGGGGCCTCCAGAGCACACCCAGCTTCTTTGGAATACGTGAAGACAGTGCAGACACTCCCCAGCCATTTCTTCCCCAAGCTCAGTGCTGGCTCTGCACAGAGTGGATTCCCTCTCCTTGACTGAGCACTGCACAGTCTCCAGGCTGGCCGGCAGAGGCCGGAGGCTGGAGGCAAGTGCTGTGCGGAGCAGCAGTTGCTGAGTGGAGCTGCCCCAGAGTCATTTGCATGAACTCCCACCTGCAGCCTCCGGACCTGTGCGCTCTCAGCTTGAAATTAATTTAGTGACAGCTAAAGGTTCCACCAGGCTGCTCTCTAAAGAGGATGCTCCTCATCTGTGTGGGGCTGTGGCAGGCAGTGGAGTCAGCAGCCAGCAGAGAGAGGAAACCACAGGGGCAGAAGCCTCAGCCCGGGTGCCTCCTGGGCAGATCCTTCTGCCCTCAGCCTTGACCTCTGAGCTCACCCCAACCCTTTCCAGCTGAAATGCAGCAGCTAAGCCAGCTGCTTCCAAAACACCCTGCTGAGCAGAGCACTGTACAGACGCAGAAGGATCAGCCAAGCACTGGGGAGTTCATGCAGGGCAGGCTGCCTCTCTGGACCTCACCTCCATCATCTCCCAAAGGGGCACCTATACGCTTCCTTAGGCCACGATGGCAACAATTGCGGATGCCTAGCGACCACTCTGAGGCTTCCTAGAGGCCTGTTATCACAGTTTGTCCATGCCTGGGAGATGGGACCCTTGTTCATATTTATAAGTGATTGAGACTAGGATTTGGGACTGCGGCTTTGTGCCAGGGAGACACTCTGAGGCCCTCCCGGGAGCAGGAGGAAGGAGCAGTCCAGGCTCGGATTGCCAGAGAGAATATTGGACACCAGTTAATCCGAATGTCAAATAAACAGCACTCTTGTATGGGACATACCGTGCTAAAAGCACACTCGTTGTTTACCTGACATTCAAATTAAGTGCCTGTCCCTTATTTACTTGCTAACTGTAAGCCAGAGCCAGCTGAGGAGAAGAGAGGTAGGAACAGCGGTCCTGAGCCCCTCCCGAACCCCCTGCTCCCACTTCTCGCTCCATCGGCCTTGCCCTGGCCTCTGTGTGGCCTCACTGCCATGGGCTGGTTGTGCAGGAGGAGAACCAAGGAGCCCAGAGCAATAGCAGGATAGG
This sequence comes from Chinchilla lanigera, assembly GCF_000276665.1. Taxonomy (NCBI): domain Eukaryota; kingdom Metazoa; phylum Chordata; class Mammalia; order Rodentia; family Chinchillidae; genus Chinchilla; species Chinchilla lanigera. The sequence continues at coordinate 9,230,184 of NW_004955481.1, forward strand.
AAACCTGGGACAAGTGAGGGAGGGAGAGAGAGAAAAATCAAAACCAGACAGAGACCCAGCCTTTCTGCAGGTCACTTGCTCCTGAGGAATGGGGGTGGCTGGGATAGACCGTGGCACCTCAGAGCATCAAGCTAAGACCCTGGGCTCTCGTGTTCCAGCCCTGTGGACGGCAGCAGCAGTGGGAGCCATAAAGCCTCTTAGAAGTAAATTATCTCCCTGCGAGTCAGCCAGGACCCCAGTAGGGCGAGAGCCAGGCAGGAGCCGATTACCACTGACAAGCTGGGTCTGTCTTTAGGCCTCTCTCTTTCTCACTCTCTTAAAGGTCCCTGCCTGCCCTCAGCCTGTGTGGCCTCCTAGGAGGTGCTCAAGATTCCCAGCACCTCAGATAATTGCCTGACTTTTACTCCAGCTGGGTGTGAGTGTCCTGGCAGGGAACAGCAATGTCTAACTTGAGCCCCAAGCTGGAGAGACAGCACCAGGACTCATGCCTTCTTGCTTCCCCCAGACTTGACATCCCATTCCCTTTCTGCGCAGAATTCCAGCACCCCACCCCACCACCCACCCAGCCCAGTCATCAGTGACCTGGGCCTTTTTGAATAATTATACCAGATTGTACTAGATCTGGGAAGGGTTTTAATTCTGCGCCTTCAGGAGCTGTCTTCAAAAACAAACCCTGGTCTGGGGTGTAGCTCAGTGGTAAAGTGCTTGCCTCGCATGCATGAGGTCTGGGTTTCTATTCTGAATATTGAAGAAAAAGCAAGCCCCTTTCATATCCAGGGACCTTCTCTGAACAGAGCTCTGAAAGCCTTCAGAGCTGAAAGGACCTCCACAGTCATCCTTCAGGTGCCCTGCCCTAGCCTCAAGTTGTCACTACCTAGCAAGAGTGACAAGGGTGTGGGCCCAGCTGACTCCTGTGGCCCAGCAGAAGGCTCCGAGGGTGAGAGAAGAGCCAAAGGAACTTATACCCCAGCGTGCCTGGGGCAAGGGACAGTGACAGTTACAGACTAGGACACTGAAACTAACCAGTCCCCCCTCTAGTGAGATAAAATCTTTCAGCCCATAAGTCCTGTGTCCATCCCCTAGGGCCTCCAAGTACACCCAGCCCCAAGTGGCTTAGGGGTCAGACTCTGCAGTGCCCACCTCGAGTGTAGCAAAGCCCCCTCCAAATCAGGGCCTAAGACCGGACACTGAGTTTCCAACAGAGTGCATTACCCGCTCCTTCCCTCTGAGCACCATTCTCCTGTACATGCTGCCTGCGAGTCTGCTCATTCCTAGCCACAGGCCGGATGGAGCCCCAGCCCAGTAGCAGAAAGAAAACTCCCCAGAAATCAGATATTGAAGGAACCCTGGAGCAGGAGGACAAATGCCAAAGCGCTAAGGTTGGCCTTGATAAATGCCTCCTTTCTCTCCCCGATCTGTGGCTCTGTTTTGTCACTCCGGCTCCTACCTCCACCAGCCTTCTTTTTTGTTTAAATTTGTCTTTTCCACCTCTTCTCATCTGAATCAAATGACTACAGGAGCTTGGGGGTGTCACGGAGCTCCTGCTGGGTGAAGAACCACTTGGACAACTGCTAGAGGCAGCACAAACCAAAGTATTCCTTCCCTCAGGCTGATTAATCCTGCGTGTAACCTGCCCTGAGAATTCCACAAAGGAAATGTACACAGAGCTCAGACCACCCAGAGCTCAAATCCTGGACTGTCAGAGCCAAAGGGGCCCCAGCTACAAGGCTCAGATGGGGAAGCTGAGGCCAGGAGGGCCATAATAGCCAGTGTTTGTTATCTCTAAGCTCTTCAGGGTATTAACCCCAAATTTTAAGAAGACTTAAAAGAAGATGAAACTGAGGTTCTAATAAGTGGCGTAATTTGTCCCAGGGCACACAGCTGGCTGGAAGCAAAGGCAGACTGGAGGGTTGCACAGGTTTGCTGCAGGGCATGCACCCCATCCCTGGTCAAGGTCATCCATGTGAAGAGCAGAGGCTGAGAGTCAGGGCACCTTCTATTCCTGGTGCCTCACCCTGAAGGAAAGACTGACCACAGAACAGTGGTGGGGCTGGAGAACGGCCCAGAGTGGCCCCATCTTGGGAGCCGGCATTACCTTGGACAGTCAGCAGCATGAGACTTCCAGCTGCAGGCCAGAAAGAGACTTGATGGGGGGGAGGCAGGGGTGGGTAGGGAGGGAAGTATCGGGCACAACCAGAGGATGAGAGGTTGCTGGAAACAGGGAAGGGAGGAGAGGAGAGGAGGAGAGGAGAGGAGGAGAGGAGAGGAGGAGAGGG